>NW_018397257.1:2288531-2293685 GCF_002168275.2 Theobroma umbraticum | reverse complement strand
TTTGATTTCATGGGAGCGTGCATGATTATACTTATTTGATTTTACTAGGGTTGTTAAATGATTTCAACGGTAAAGATCTTTACATGAATTGGTTTGCTAGTTGATTTAGATGATTATCTTGCATTAACTTTCTGGTTTTACAAAAAAGGCACAAATTACCCTTTTGAGCTAAATTATTTGCATACATTATTATATTTTTAATATTCAAAACTTCTGCTCTTAGCTTGTTTCCCATCTATGCCCTACTCACGGAGCCGATGATCACTGAGTTTGTGAGGCTTACCTTTTATTTTCCTTTTTGTAGATAGTGATCGACCTAGTGTGCAATCATCGATGCTTATGATCCACTACGGATAGATAAAGGCATTTCATAGCACTTTATTCCGAGTCGTTCCGCTGCTAGAGGTCGAGTCATCCATAACTTGAAGTATGTGTAAATAGTGTCAATATAAATATGCAGTTAGATACTACAAACTCTAATGTATTCTTACGGTTTTGGTGAATAAATGATAAGTTGGTTTATTATTATTTATGTACAATTCTTATTACAAGAGGTATATGATTCAAGCAATTTGATGGATTGATGGCATAATGTCTAAAATTTCAATTAAGGCTTCGAAATTTAACGAGTTCACTCGTAAGTCTTGAACGTTGGTAACAATCGGGGTAAGTGGTCGTTACATAAACTTTATGCAAATGTTTACACCATACATTTTAATGTGAAAAATAATTTTAAAAGTTGCTGAACCTTGTTTTCAAATGACTTAAAGAAAAACTCTTGAAAACTTGATTTGGTTTTTAAAACAATTTTGACAATCCAAGAGCATCGAAAGTAGGCTGAATGTCACCTCAAGATAGTGTGATCCTTGTGTACAAGTGAGCTCTAACTAGAGAACCTTTTGGGTCACTGACGAGTTGTTAGACATCGCTAGGCCATGGTCTGTGATTATACGTGGCAAGGCCATTGGTTGTTAGATATGGCTAGGCCATGAGTTGATATACATAGTTACGACCACATGATTTCTACGATGTCAACCAACATTGTCGAGACTGCCATGGTTTAAGGAATCGATGGAGGGGGGCCTCCTAGATGTTATTACATGGAAGTGGGTCCATAGGCTGATTACCTACTCAAAAGTCTTAAGAGATTTTAAACTCATACTCTTTTGCATAATGGAGAGATACTACTTTATCCGCAGCTTCCCTTTTTAATCAATAGCATTCAAAAAAATATATTTTTTAATGAAATCATTTAATGCAATTAAATTTTTATTTATAAATTGAATAAATTTTACTAATAATTATAATAAAAAATTATTTCAATTATCATTATTTGATAAATACACAAAGTATAGGTTTTGGATGTCTAACATAATTGATAAATATTGATATTTTTATAGTGTTATGGTAAAAAGATCATGAAATAGAAAATTTTTTAAAAATTAGAGCTTACTTTAATTATAAATATATGGTTAAATGTTTGAAAAATATCATTATTGATTTAGCCTATTTTCATGTCCATTCTTAATTTTGATCCTAAATTAGTCAAACCAAATGACTCCATCACTTTATAGTCAACTCGTATTTATCATCTTGACACCCAAATAGCTCCACCAGTGATGATGAAAAACATTTTTCATAAGATGATCCAAATGATAGAAAATATTTTCGATGGCTTATCCAAATAACTAAAAACATTAAATATTTTTGCAAAATATTTTACACAAAAAAAATTTCCTCCTAGTAAGTTATTTTTTGGTAACCAAACGGACCTTAAGATTTTTAATCAAATTAAATGATAGAAAATAAACATCTAGGTTTGTTTTCACTCTAGGTAAGGAGAAATAAGTTGGTATTGAGCAAAAAGAAGCAATAAGATGAAGAAGTTGCAAGAAAAATACTAGTACAAATTCCACCATTGATGCAAAGTATGTCATTGCAAGTGAAATTGCAAAAAAAGTTGTATGGATCAAAAAATTCTTATGGAAGCATGGAGTTATTCCTTTTATAAATTCACTCAATACTTTTTATTACAATAATAATGAAGTAATAGCACAAGTTGTACAACCAATAGCTCACCAAGAAACGAAGCACATTAAGCAAAGATTTGACTTGATTTATGATATTATACATAGAGGCAATGTTACAATAACAAAGATTGCTTCTGCCAAAAAGTATAATAAATACATTGACTAAATATTTGTTACAAAAAGTGTTTGAGAAAAACTAGTACAAATTCCACTTGATTTAGTAGTGACAAGCTATATAGATTAAGATTTTCAATCAAATTAGATAATAGAAAATAAACATCTAAGTTTGTTTTTACATTGGGTAAGGAGAAAAAGTTGGCATTAAGCAAAAAAAGAGCAATAAGTTGGAGAAGTTGCAAGCAAAATACTTGTACAGATTCCACCACAGACGCAAAATATTTCATTGCAAGTGAAATAGTAAAAGAATTTGTATGGATCCAAAAATTCATATGGAAGCGTGGAGTTGTTCCATTTATTAATTCTCTCATTACTATTTATTATGACAATAATGAAACAATAGCACAAGTTGTGTAGCCAATAGCTCACTAAGACACAAAGCACATTAAGTATAAATTTCACTAGATTTGTGATATTATACATAGAGGCAATATTACAATAACAAATATTGCTTATGTCAAAAAAGTATGATAAACACATAGACTAAATCTTTGTCACAAAGAGTGTTTGAGAAGCATTTAGAATCAATGGGTGTGAAATATGTGTATGATTGCTTTTACATGCAAGTTGGAGATCTTGTGACATATGCTTTTAAAAATTAATTTTATTATTTATTTATTAGATAAATAAATTGCTAAATTTATTGTTGTTCTATAAATATTATATTTTCATGTGTATTTTATTCATTTATAACATATATAACATGATCATAGATTGGTTGGTGACATTGTAGAAAACGTATGCTAATAGTTTATGAATTGCTCAGTGGGGAGTTATATTTCTTTGTTTCTTGTTTACCAAAATTGTTCTAGAATAAAAATGTGAAAAATGTCTAAAGCTTGCACTTGTCATGCCTTTATCAAAAGATATAATGTTTTATCTGTACCATCGGAGTAGTGACCTTAAAACAAACAAGTAGGTATAATGTTTAAAAATCATATATTGAACATGATCTAATTAAAAAGCACCATATAAGCTTATCATTATCAATAATTAGTAAGGAAGAAGAAGAGAAGAAATGGTGAAATCAGTGAGAAGAAATGGAATCGGGCTTGGGGATTAGGAAATGTGATAGGTTTTTTCTTTGGAATAGATATAAACGAAAGGAAAGCAAAAAGATAACTGCAGCATGCTTAGTTGGGGGGAATGGCTATTCGGCTCTTATTCCTATTGTTAACTTAAAGCTTAGAAATGGACATTCGAAGAAGGGTCGGAATAGTCATTACTTCAATAATGGCTATTCCAAGCCAAAAGGAATACGAAAATAAATTGATTGGATGAAAATATCCTCTAACAATTTCAAAATTACTCTCTTATATAATACCCAATTAACCTAGGTATTTAACCCATTTTTGTTTCTCTCTCTTTATCATTCCTTTTCTCTCTAAAGCAACCTTTTATCCATTCTCATCCCACTCCACTACTATCCATTCCCTCTGGTTCATTGCTCCACCATCCATTTCCTCATTTCTGATGTTAATGGCATTGTTTTGAAGGGGGGGAGGCCTTTTTGTTCTTGTTGGTCATGCTCTTCTTGCTTAGGTACTCTTTTTTTTTGAATGATTTTGGGTTAATGGTATTTAACCCATTCTTGTTTCTGTCTTTTCATCACTCTTTCTCTCTTTAAAATAGCCTTTCATCCACTACTATCTCAGTCCATTGTTGTTCCCTCCCTCTCATTCGTTGCTCCATTGTCCATTTCCTCATCTTTAGTGAAAAAAATTGTTTTCAGTGTTGAAGGCATGGTGTTTTTTCTTTTTTTTTTGTGGGAAACTTTTTTTATTCTTGTTGATCATGCTTTTATTGCTTGGGTGCTTATTCTTTGAATGATTTTTCGTCCCAGTCCATTGTTGTTCACTCCCTCTCATTCGTTGCTTCATTGTCCACTTCCTCATTTTTGGTGAGAAAAATTATTTTTAGTGTTGAAGGAATGTTTTTTTTGGGGGGGGGGGGGGGGGGGGGGGAACTTTTTTTATTCTTGTTGATCATGCTCTCATTGCTTGGGTACTTATTTTTTGAATAATTTTTAGTTCATGGTGTTTTTCATGTTGTTCGTTACTCTTCTTATTTGGTAATTTTTCTTGTTTGACAATGGTATCTTTGTAGTATAATTAAAAGCATATTTTGTTTAGTATTTTTTCTTATAGAAAAATTCACCGAGAGTGCTTTTTATCTTTTAAGCTAAATAGAGAAGACAAAAAGAAATTAGTTTAAGTGTTGAAAATCAAATTTTAGTGGTAGATTCAGCTAGCTGATCTTTGCCTCTGTTTTCTTTTGCGTACAGTTATTTCTTAGTTGTTATTAGATTTTATTGTGATATTGTGTTTACATTTTTATCTTTAAAACGATTCACACGTCAATATATATATTCTTGCAAAAATGGATTATTATTATTATTATTATTATTATTATAAAATTGTAAAGAGATATCTTTAAGTAATAGCCACTTGTAATTCTTCATTAATTTTTTGTTTTAATTTCCTGTTAATTAGTTATTATTGATGTTTTGGTGAAATCTTGAAATTTGCTTTGTGATACTAACATCCTTAACAATCATAGTTACAAAATTGTTCACATTGTACGTTATTGTGTTCAGGCATGTTATTAATTATTTGATGAATTGATTTAGATGAGTGAAAATATTCTAGGACGTAGATTATCAGTATGAAGTGTCAAATTCTCATTATGAGATTCAAATATAGTAAGAAAAATAAATATTTGTTATCTTACTCCAATATCATATTTTTATGACTATGTATTGTATATTTATCTTTATTGTTCCCTTCATAACAATGCAAAACGTGGATCTAAATATCTAATTTTTGCAAACGTGACTCATTTGGGTTTCAGTAGAAATTTAAATAGAAGAAAAAATATTGTATTTGAGCTGATAGTTGTCAGTTAAAATTCTACTACGCAAGTATACATATCGAATAGACAGTATATT
>NW_018397257.1:2248899-2288431 GCF_002168275.2 Theobroma umbraticum | reverse complement strand
TTAAGCTCCCAAAATGACTCAAAATAACTCTATATAATAGAGTTATCAATAGTGTTCAAGGAGATGTGGGTTATTGTTATTTAGTTTTGGATTATGTTGGCATGCATTTGCACTTTACAAATTCATAAGCAAAGATTGAGAATTTATAACCTAAATTTTTATGCAAATCGTGAGTATGTGATATGATTTGTGCATAAGAATTTTCATGTATTTCACAAGTTAAACTGAAAAAGAGTACCTTTTTTAAACTATGTAAATTAAAGTTAACAAGGAACCTGCCTATAAATGTATAAGTAGTGATATTCTTATAAATTATTGTTCATCATCTTAAAAATTGAGTTATTAGATAAAATTTTAAAACGTTAGGTGAAATAATTAATCGATACTTTCATAAGGTGTTAAATGTAGTGATAAAGTTCTAAGATCATTTGCATAGAAAATTTGAACCCATTCCAACAAACTCTATAGACAATCAATGAAAATGGTTTAAAGTAGATTAATCATCTTATTAATTTTGTAACTATACATACAAGATAGCAATAGGTTTTTTAATAAAAGTTACTTCCATTTGAATTAAAAAATTGTTTAGGTGCTTTACATGAACATATTTCAAGGTTAAAGTATCAAGTGCACATAAGCTTAAATATCAAACTCATAAAGATAACATTGCAACAAAGATGTTAGGTGTATGTACACCTGACATTCAATTTACCTATGTTCTTCCTGGTTGGGAAAGGTCAATAGCTAACGGTAAAGTTCTTCGAGATGCAATTACCAAGAGACATGGACATAAAATGCCTCATGGTACCTAAGATAATAGAAATGATATGATTTTTCACTATAAAACTATGCCAAGTAAATAAATAACTTATATAGAGTTTACAATCACCTATTTGACATGGGTTATACAAATTGTAATGGCTTTCTTGCACCTTTTAGGGGTCAAAGATATCATTTGAATGAATGACATCAAAGCCATCAACCAATGACACATGAAGAATTTTTTAATATGAAACACACAATTGCTCGCAATTTAATTAAAAGGTGTTTGAGGTTATTAAAAATTAGGTGGGGTTGGGGTATCTTTAAAAGTTTTTCATTTTATCTGATTACGATAGATAATCATATTATTATAGTTTTTGGTTTGCTTTATAATTTTATTAAGAGAGAGATGACTTTCAATCCTATTAAAGATGAAGGTGATGAATATCTTCATGTTAACACAGTACTTGAGAAGGAGAGTGCAATAAGTGCTACTAACCCAACTAATGCTTAAACTAATTGGAGAATGCAATTGGCAAGTGATATGTTTACTGAATGACAAACATCTAAGCAAAATCAGAATTTAAGATAAAGTTTGTTTTTTACATGTTTTTCTTAGACAGGTTACTTTTGGCCATTATTGAGAGGTTTTCTAACCTTTTGTTTGATATATATGTTATTTTTTAAAAAAAATTTCAAGGGTAGTGTGACAGTTGTGTTAAGAATCTCAAATATTTTGTTTTATTTGCAGACTATTATTTGCTAAAATGATGAAAGATAAAACTAGAAAACTAAAGGAAGATAAAATGAGAGAGAAAATATAATTGAATATAAAGTCTCTCTACAATCTTTTCATTCAACAACAACACTTATAAATACATTGACAGGAGAGAGAAAAACAACAATAAAATAAAATAACACGTAAAGTAAAATAACCGTGCAATATTCATGTCTTAAATAACCACCTACTTCGCAATACAAACCCACAACCCAACATGACAATAATTGACTAAATGTAACAATAACTGTAAAAGAGAAAATAAACTGATATTAACTAATAAATTAAAAAACTATTGAGAATAACTAAATTGGGTTCTTCAAGTCAAATCTCATTCTTCAACACACCTCCTTGAGATTGATTCAATGAACTCCCATAACTCGATCTATTGTGTGATTGAAACATTCACTATCAATGAGCCATGTGTTTTTCTTCTCATCATTATAAACCTTAACCATGAACAATTGCTCCTCTACCATAGTAGTTTCTTCAACTACTATTGCCTTCTCATCAGCATGATTGCCCCAGGGATTAGCAAACGTTCTCTACATAACCAAGTTGGTTACAAGACCTACACTTCACATTAGGCCTGTACCAACAAAATTTTGCAATATGATTACTCTTTTTGTAATATTGACATGAGAAAAATTTGTTACCTAGTTTGTTTAAGTTCTTATCATCATTCCTCCATACCTTGTCTTTCTTATCTCCTTCTCTTTCTCTTGAGTTGTTATCATCAATTCGAAAATCCTTGATCTTTGCTATAAAAGCATTTTCAATTGAATCATCATTACGATAGGCTCTTCTTTATGCTTGAGCTTGTAAAGCATTTACAAGTTCTGTCATCAAAAGTTGAGAAAGGTCTTTGGAGTCCTTAAGTGATGAGATTTTACTTCAAACTGTTCTGGTAAACTCACCAAAATTTTGTTAACGGTCCTATGATTTGACAACTTCTCACCAAGGAGTCTAAGCTAGTTCATTAGCTTTATAATCTTATTTGAGTATTCTTTAATACTCTCATCATCTTTCATCCACAAAATCTCAAATTCTCTGTGTAGATTCAAGGCTTGCATTTGATGAGTCCTCTTGCTGCCATGAAACTCCTCCTTTAGGCAATCTCAAGCATCCGTAGGTGAT
The DNA here is from genome assembly GCF_002168275.2 of Theobroma umbraticum. Classification (NCBI taxonomy): domain Eukaryota; kingdom Viridiplantae; phylum Streptophyta; class Magnoliopsida; order Malvales; family Malvaceae; genus Theobroma; species Theobroma umbraticum. Next base: position 2,285,754 of record NW_018397257.1, on the reverse strand, counting down.
TCACAAGTCATTATACTTGTGAAAATAGTATCTGACATAGCTGAATGGATGATGGAGAGAGCTTTAAATCTTTTTGTCACTTCCTCATTGTATTGCTTCATCTGTGCCACTGTGGGGTTGGGTCTCTGTTCTGGTGGCTCATTTCCTACCTCCACAACCTCTCATAAATCGAAAGCTTTAAAATACGCTTTAATTTTCATAGCTCAGATGTCATAATTTTCTCCTGTAAACACAAGTAGAGTAACGGCATTAAAACTTGAGGATGCCATAATTATTTTAAGAAAGCTGAGAATGGAGATTTACAAAAAAAAAAAAATTGGTTTCTTTCTTGGTCCCTTAAAATCCTTTTTGGAGCTCTGATATCATGTTGAAATCTCAAAGATTTTGTTTTATTTGCAGACTATTATCTACTGAAATGATGAAAGTTAAAACTAAAGAACCAGAGGAAGATAAAATAAGAAAGAAAATATAATTAAATACAAAGTCTCTATGCAGTTTTTTCATTCAACAATAACACTTATAAATATATTTACAAGGGAGAGAAAAACAACAATAAAATAAAATAACACGTAAAATAAAATAACTGTGTAATATCAATGTCTTACATAACCACATACTTCACAAGACAAACCCACTACCCAACATGACAATAATTGACTCAACATAACAATAACTGTAAAAGAGAAAATAAACTGGTATTAACTAATAAATTAAAAAACTATTGAGAATAATTGAATCTTATTGTTCAAGTCAAATCTCATTCTTCAACAAGCTGCAAACTTTATTTTTTAACTTCTACAACTTCTGGTTTATTATCATGTGGGCATGCTATTGTCATTTGCTATGCTTGGATGACGTTTATGACTTTTATTGATATGTCAAACTATTTTTTTGTTATAGATCAAAATAGGTTTCCATCTTGAGTTCTTTGTGACGATGTACTTTACCCAATAGTGCTTTGCTGTTGTTTTATTTTCTATTAACTTAAAGACTTTTTGGTTGTCATGTTTCCATGATCTCGTAGCAACCAGAACCTCATTATTTTTAATAGTTACTCTAAATTGTTCATATTAAGGGTGTACTATTGTATGTAAAACTCTTTTTGTTATATGTAAGATTGTTATAGGTAGGATTAAAATTGTATATATTTTGTTGCAAGTTGTGGTACTATTTTAATCTTTGTTATTGTTAGTTGTTATTCATGGTATACTTTCTATCATGTGGATAAAGTTTAATATTTTTAATTATATTAAGATATTTATGTGTCATTTATCATTGTTCTTATTTATTTTATGAACAAAGTTTTACTTTTTGATAAAATGGAATATTTGCATCTTCAACCATTCATTCTCAAAGTTCAAAAAGAAGAACAAAAGAAAGTGAACCTTTGATGAGGATGTTGTACTAGTATTATGTTTAGTTGATCAGAACAATAAAAGAACATATAGATATTGGTTTTGGATGTAGTTATTTGTTGAAGCTTAAAAGAATAACTGCAAAAAAAGTACCAAATGCGAACTTGAATGCCAAACTTAACATAGAATTGAGGATTAAAACCTTAAAGAAAGAATAGAGAACTATATTTGATATGGTACAAGGAAGACGTACTAGTGGATTTGGTTGGAAAAATAAAAAGAACATGGTTATTGTTAAAGATCCTGTATGAGAATCTTATATAAGTGTAGGTATGTTGCTTAAATATAACTAATAATATTATTTATTTACTTTGACGAGAGTCACAAAGATGTTGCTCAATTCAAAACAAAAAGTTTTCTTTTTTTTTTAATGAGTTGTTTGGGATTTACGCTAAAGACTAAGCAACAAAACAAGATACTCAAATTCATGCAGATGTCCTAAAGGAAATTGAAGAAGATGTTGCTCATGGGATAAATGAAGGTTCTAAACTTGCATGTGAACTTGAAATTGGTTTGGATGATGTAGATGTCTCTATTATCCAACCTAAGCATCAATTGGTAGCAGAAGTCAAAATTCTGCTACAAGTAAAAAGAAAAAGACCAATGACATGAATGAAGTGGCCGAGTTCGAAATAGTTATGGATCTTATCACTTTATTGAGAGAGAAATTAGACAACATTGGAATGAAACTAAGCCACGGTTTGGGGAGTGAAGTACTCGTGCATCAAAATCTTCAAGATTTGATTAGGGCATTACATGAGGTTGTGGGTTTGGTAGAGAATGAAATGGACAAGGCATTCTACAAACATACTAATAATCTATCCCAAATTACTCATGTTTTAAATCTTTCTTCTAGCTGTTGACTTAGATGATTGAGAAAGTTTATTTTAAAGCTTAATGTTAAAATGGTTTATTCTTCCAAGACTTTGTTGTTAATTGATATTTCCTTGTAAAAATTTATTGTTAGGTAGTTTGTTTGTATAGTACAACAATATTATTATGAATGTTTTTGAATATTATTATGGATCTTTATGTAATTAATTAATATCTTCATCTCATATACAACCACTGATGGGTACCACCTAAGTTTTGTGCAAGATCTTGTTACACGCACTTAATTTTTTGCTATCCCATCCATCGATAAAATTGGCAAGCTTTGGAGGATTATTGTCATAACAATTAATAAGAAAACCACACCTCCGAATAAGCCTAGACAGATGACTTAGGTTTCCGCGACAGCTTAAAAAAGATATTATTAAATTATAATAAAAATATTTTTATATTTTGGTAAAAATATTATTTACTTATAATTAAGAATATTTTCATATCATCCTTTTTATTTGGGTTTTTTTTCTTTTTTAAAAAAAATTAAAATTTTAATAAAGAGTATTTTTATCATTTATCAACTATTCCTTAAATTATTCTTACCAACCAAATATTAGAATAAGTCCTTGTTGGACCCAAAGAGCATGCTAGAGGGGAGTGAATAGCATTTTTGGAATGACACGAAAATTATTTCCAATAAAGAGCTTATTAAAGGAATTTGAAAATGAAAGTTTAAAACTTGCTGGAGGAATAATTTAAGTGCTAAGAATAAGAAGAAAATTAAAAAAAAAAAAAGACAAAACACAATGATTTATATTGGTTCGGTCCCCTTAACCTACATCCACTCATTGATCTCTCAATCAAAGATTTTCAAACTAATTCACTAAAATCAGTAGAATTCCTAAGCTTCCACGCAGCTTTTACAATGGCTTTGTATAGGTTCAGTCACAACCTTTAATAATGGTTTTTCCTGAGATCAACAAAAATCAAAAACTAACTTTTCTAGGGCTATGTTAGAATCTATAACAACAACAAAGCTAGCCCAAGCTTGATCTACCCCTTAAAGTGTCTCTCACACTCTAAGTAAATAGGAAATAGAGAAAAGATGAAGTACAATTGATCACCTAGTTGATCTAAGATGTACAAAGTTAAGCTCAAACACTTTTTCAGATAATGTGGGTGAAATATAAGTGTAAAGAGAAGGTTTTTACTCTTCTAAGCAGAAAATCACTTTAGATGGCTTTTTTATATCATTTTTTACTATTGGAGAGACTTTAAATACTTGTAAAATCACTACTGGTCGTTGGAGATAGAAACTAGTCAGTTTTGATCGTTATTTTGACCTTTTATGCTTAAATTCAAATTTCTGACAGTGAGCTTTTAGCTATTATTCATACTTCTTAATTGATTAAGTTTTCTCTAACTTGCACACTACTTCTCTATGTTAACCAATTAATGACAATTTTAATTAGTTAATAACTTTTTGTTTTCAAGCACCGTTTTTGGCTAGCCTCTTTTCAACCGATTAATGCTTCTTTTAACTGATTGAAGCTTCTTTCCATTCATCTTTAACTGATTAAAATGAGCTCCAACCAAATAAGAATTCTTCAACTTTAATCTCTTGGTTTGGCGCTTTAGATGATCATCAATATTTTGAATTTGAATTTTGACGCGTCTTATCACTTTAACTTTTAACTTTTAACTAGTTAACTTCTTTCCTTTAACTGATTAAAAAGCTTTTATTTTGCATCCAACACCTACTTAATTGTTAAATCTTGTATTAATCAATTAAAACCTTTCTGTTATCTCGAATGTAGCACCTAGAATTGTTTAATTGATTACAGATTTTTGTTAATCAGTTAAAACTAATTTGTTTTTATTAAAGCTTTTTCTTTTTTTACTTGCTTGGCCAATTAACCGATCTTGCAACTAAACAAACATCTTGACTTGCTTTCTCTTGTACACTTAAACAATATAATTAGACACTAATGAATGGAAATGTTTTGCTATCATCAAAAATATATAGAGTCAAGATTCTCTCTCTTATTTTTTCTGAAGATAAAACATTCCTAGATTAAGAGTGCAATGTTTATGTTCAATATGAATGTTTTAAATCTTTGTGCATAATGAATTGCTCTCCCTTAGTCAATGCATCTAGTTTGCTTTAAAGATTTGCAATAAAATATTTATAGTCCACAATGACTAAACAAGATATACAATATCCACCGTAACTAAACAAAATATATTGAATATCCATAATAACTAGTACATAGTATTCAATAAAACCATAACTAAGCACCATACATAAATTAAACATGAAGTTTATTAAACTCTATTTAACTTAGCCTTCCTTTTTTCTTTTTTAGTTATCATTAATAAAGATATTCAAAACTCCCCCTTAATGAGTGCATCTAGATTTTTGTTTAATCTTCAAATCAAATTTTAATAAATGAGAATCATAAGCACTCATACACCTAAGTTAGACAAGTTTATAGATATAATTCAATAACTTCAAGAGTCAAGCTTGTGTCTATGTAGAAATAAATGTATAAGAGTTAAATCATTTCAAGAACTTGTCAAGGATTACTCAAATAATATTCAAGCAAATTTGACCATTTTGTCATAATCAAACTATAATAATTTTAAAGCTAACAGTCATAATATCAATTATTGTCCAATGTCATTCTTAAGAACCAAATTACATAATAATTATCCATATTTTATTCTATTCCTACAAAATGGTTATTTCATTCCACAAACCAAACATATCCTTAGGGTTTTTTCCTTCTTTAGAATTAAAGGAAGGGAATTTGAACCCTATTCTTTAAGTAGAAAAATCATGCACCAATCAATAACTCAAATGCTCGGATGCAAACATACCTTTAAAGTTTGATTTGTATTACCTTATTACCTAATCAAATTTACAAATCCTTTCAAAACAATTGTTTAAAACTACTAAACTTAAACTTGCTGATAAACGTGCCAAATTATATGGATTAAACACAATAACAAGATTAATTAAACGTACTAAATGTATCGACACGATTAAGATACAGAAAATAATTTAAATTAAAACCAAACTTATTTAACTCCATATCTTCTTGGATTAAATCTAAAATTGTTAGATCTATTAAGAGCTGAATTCAGATCTAAAAATCTTTTCCAGAGCTCAACCGGCAGATAAATTTAGTCAAAGAAGGATCTATTGTGTATGGATTAGTCTGAAAATTGCCTTCCATTTTAAACAAATGAAAGATAACTTGCATGTTTTTAAGTTCATTTTTCCTTGACTTTGAAACGATTTTGGTTGATCATCCTCTCTTCTGCCACTCAAATATTAGAAAATGCACAAATGAAACCTAGATTTGATTTTTTTTTTAAATTTTTTACTATTGTTTGTCTAACATCAATTGGTTTGTTCAGATGAATAGGAACATGATTGTGGAAACTGATGCTGTGGACAGAACCTGGGGATTAATGCAAATATGAAGGGGCGAAAAGTAAAAAAAACTGGAGATTTCCTTCTAAACTACATAGCGCTACCATATAATTTCTAAAGCATATGGGAGAAACCCTCAAATATATATAGCAAAGTAACCCCAATATACAGTCTCATTGTGCTGCGTTTCCCTCATTGATCCAGCATTGCTTCATTTCTGCTGCCAAAATGAGGTCTAAATTTAAACAATTCATTTTTGCATCTCATTGGCAAAGCACCAGACAGGTTCTTCTACCAATATCAAACAACCTGGATGCCAAAGAGCACAGACACAAGTCTAATTCACCACCATTAAATTTACGATGCAATCTGCATCTAGTCAGTTGAAACTTCGGGTGCTGCTTGTAGGGCTGCCCTAAAGGACTAATCGGGGATTATTTGGCAAAACGCAGCGTCCACTCTGCAGCTATTTCATCATGTTTAGCTTTATCGGTTAAGTACAATCGAGCAATGCCAGAGATGTGAGGATTATCTGCCATAACAAGAACCCACATATTCAGCATGATAATGGCATATCTCACTGGAGCATAATCATGCTATTTGAAGCAATTGCATCATTGCAAGTCAATTTCATTTCTACAAGCTTATAGACAACATATTTTGAAGTGTTGAACATGAAATAGATATTGTTAAATGTTCCTTGCTCAAAACTAGCATCAGCTTTTTTTTTTTCTTCTTGCCTCATAGTTACTCATAGGATAATATTGCTTTAACTCCACAAATAGCCTCCCAACTCACCCGCCTACCCATTAAGAGATGATAGACTACCCAAGAGGAATTGGGAAACTTACAAGGGTCGGGATTTGTGAAAATTGATTTGATTGCAGATAGCACCTTCGTAACTGTTAGGGCTGGGCTCCAACTATCCTTTAAGATGTCCAAACTAAGATTGCCAGCCGCATCAACATTGCAGTGATATATTCGAGTTTTGAATACTACCTGAAAATAGTACATATGATCAAAAGAAATAAAGAACAAATTATGAAAGTAGTACAGAAAGTTGTTCAATTCATAATTTACATAGAAAAGCTACCCAAAAGTTGCATCTAGCTGTACAATATACATATAATAGAAGAAATTTGTTCAGCATCCTATATTTTGAGTAAAAGTAAATAGATCTCTCATATAGACAGGACCTCATATATGTCTGAACTTTGAGTAAAAGGTATAATCTCCATATTAACAAAATGAGTTCAAGGTTTAGAGATTTTGAGTGGTGCCATAATTCATGAAGTGGCCACACATATTTTCCTACGACAGCACGCATTTAAATGACATGTCACCCAGTTGAACTGTCATTGAATCATCAACTTATTAGCCATATACCATATAATAATGCATCTTCCAACATGAGTGAGAACAAAGGCAGTAGGAGGGAATGTGGGATGGTACCAGGTAGGCAGGAAAAGAAGATACTAAGATTTCTCTAGTCTAAACTCTTTTAGTGGCATCTGCCAAACACCCACAAAATTGACCTAGATATACAGCAATAGCTGGAATGCCCCGCATGTTATATATTAAATGTAATTGGAGCTCACTTTTCATCCAGAGAATTACCATACAGAAATGAGATTGCTGGTAGTTAACATCCATATATAATTGTTAGGATTTTTAAGCAGACCCGTACATAACATCGAGATCGACATAAATAAATCACACACAAGAGAAAATACTTAATGTGGTTTGGCATCGATTGCTTACATTCAAGGACAAGAAAGGAAAATTCACTATAAATTTAGATATAACAAAAAGTAAAAAACACCCAAAAACACACACTAAAACCAAGTCCCAAATTAAACCCAATTTCCATGATCATGAGCGTTTAAATCTATGTAATACCCTCTATCCCATGCAACTCGGTGTTTTCCTCACTCTTCCTCACATCCCTACAACTCTGTAAAACCTCGTAGAAAACTCATCTCTCACGTAGAAATTGCATCTCTCATGATATAAAGACCAAGACCCACTCCATATTTATAAAGCGTTATCACTTGATCACCAAAAATTCTTACTTCTTAAGAGCTCTTACACATTACGTATATTTATTTTTTTAAATAGACTTAATCAGCAAGTAACTCTCAACCAATATAATGCATTAGAACTAACAATCTCCACTTTTTGACACAACTTCTGCCAAAATATTGGTCTTGAAATAATCTTGACTACACATATCAAATTAGTCCTGACTCCACCTTATTCAAGCGGTACGACCAATACTCACACATAACCATCAAGCCAACTCACCTTTGTTGACTTTAGAGATGAATCTCGATCTAATCTCTCTAGCAGAAATTGTCTCTCACCATCCAAAGACCATATCAACCATCACCATCAAGATCTTTTGTTTTCTCTATTAATCTCCCATAGACAATATTGCCACAATTCTTTTCTCATCGAGACTACCTTACCATGTGCGATTTTCTTGACAAACCAATATTACACTGCACATTTTTTAAACATGTCACACCACCCAAAACTTGTCTATCAACCACCATGAGTAAGAGTATACATCTCAAGAAAAGAGTCAATACTTCTAGAGTAGTTGAAAACCTTTATGGTATTCAGTGTTCTCTGTTCCATTAACCCAAGATTTGCTCCATTCAATTAACCCAACATCAGCGCATGCTGCCTTCATATCTTGAGCATCAATTTCTCACAAACATCCAGAGATTCATTGGAGCACTGCTAGATCAATTAAGAATTACTCCACTTGCAACTAATACCTTATTACAACAGATCTCCTCTTGCATGTCTCCTATCTCACGAACACAATCTGCAATGACAAATCCCACCAAATTGAATCATCATCTTTGCATCACTACTCGTTCTTTATAATTGCATCATTACAATTCTTCAACTCGTACTCTGGTACCATTTGATGGGATTTTCAAGCAGAAATATATTCAACATCCAGATCAACACAAACACAAACACAAATAACAAACAAGAGACTATATTTAATGTGCTTCAACATGCATTGCCTACATCTACAGATCTCACGAACAGAATCTGCAGCAATAAATCCCACCAAATCGAATTATCATCTCTGTATCACAATTCGTTCTTCATAATTGCATCATTACAATTCTCCAACTCATGCTCTGGTACCAATTCTTAGGATATTTAGGCAGAAACGTATTCAATATCGAGATCAACAGAAACAAGAATAGCACTCAAGAGAAAACATTTGATATAGTTTGGCAGTGATTCCCTACATCCACGGACGTCAAAAAAAATCACTATAAATGTAGAGAGTACAAAAAGAAAGTACAAAACACCCATAAACATACACTAAAATTAAGGCCCGAAATAAACCTAGTGTACATGCTTACTAGTATTTAAATCCATGGAATATCTTCTATCCCATCTAACCTGGTGTTTTTCTCACTCTTTCTCACATCCCTACAATTCCGTAAAACCCTTACAGGAAACTCTTTTCTCACATAGAGATTACATAACTCATAATTCTAAATGTGAAGACCTGCTCCATATTTATAAAACCTTATTATTTACTCACCAAGAGTTCCTACTGATTAAGAACTCTTACCCATTTAATCCCTAAGTAACTTGCAACCAATAAAATTTCATTGGAATCCATATTGATTCCCAATTAAATTTGGGTCAAATATCTAACAATAATTATACATTTTTCAGCCACACCAATCATCATCATTCAAACACCTCCACCCCCATTTTGTCTTGAAACTCTATGAGAGTTATTGACATACACACACATGCAACACGCATATATAACCTGTTTGGATTGCATCATATCTTATTCTCACATTCTCTCTCTCCATGAGTGTGCGTGCAAATTTGTGTGTTTTGTGTGCAAGTGTGTGTGTATACACACATACACATATACGGAGAGAGAGAGAGAGAGAATGTGAGAGTAAGATATAACGCAATCCAATAGGCATGTTAGACAATAAAAATATTGTTTACTAATGTTCAAAAATATGACTAAAGAGCATACCTTCGGAGGTTTAAAGGGATAATCACTCGGAAATGTTATGTCAAGGAAAAATATGCCACCTTGGTATGGTGTTCCTACAAAAATAAACATGAGGAAGCTTTTCAATATCGTTGAGTTAAATTTTTTATCCTTTGGACACTAACAAATACAATAGATAACAACTTTTGGAAGCTAAAAGTAAAACCAAATTCATTCAAAAATACTATTCAATTGAAAAAAAAAAAGAATCAATAATAAAGTGCAGCTGTAACTGAAAGCACATTGAAGACTTATGCCTGTTTAAGCCGGCCGAGATCATGTTTAACATTACTCCTTTTATTATCAAGTCCGGTTACAAATATTCTTCAATTTTTGTTTCTTTTAAATGAATTTTTAATTTTGTTAAAATTCAACTAATTTTGATCTGCAGGTTTTGGTCAGTACTGTGCTTGAAAGTGAAGTTACCACATTTACTTATTATAAGAGACCTTGGTACAATTGATCCTTTCTCCTTTAATTGTCTTACAAAAAGGAGCGTCTAACTAGACCACTAATTAACATCCGGATTGACAACGATTGATCATCAAAACAAGAGCTAAGCAAGAAGGTTTAAGCTAACATTCAAAACCCAAGAAAACAAAAAGAAAATAGCAAGATCAAGCATGACAACAAGAAATTGAAGCAACTATACTTTGAAGCAGCCAAATAATTCAAAAACAAAAAAAGAACATTGAGCAAGGAAAAAAGGGCCTTCAGCAACAATCTGTTTCTCAATAGTAATAAAATAAATTCCTGGAAATGAAATTGAACAGGGTTAAACTAATTTCTCAAAGCCAAAAAATCATATCATTGACCAGAAAACATGAAAATTCAACAAAACCCACTTACATAAAGATATTCTGAGTGGGCTGAACATTCACCGAAAAACAAAATGTTTTCCGCACAAAAAAAGAAATGGGATTTTAGAGAAATTAGACAATAAACCAGAAATGTGACAAGCACCCATTCCTCAAAAATGGTAAAATCCTAGGAAAGAAGAAGCAAGTATACAATACCCAATTGTGAGAAAGCATAAAAATGTCGAAAGAAAAGCGAAAACCTGGAGGGCCAATGATGGTGGCGACCCAGTGGTAGAGGTTGTCACCCTTGGGGCCGGCAGAGCAATGGGGAGGAGGGTCCGCGTTGAGCTCAGACATCTCCCTTTGTATCCTCTTCCCTGAAGTGGACACAGAAGCTGCTGAAACCCATGTTCCACCTGCCGCTGTTGCTGTTGTTGAAGACGACGAAGATCTTCCTCCTCCTATCATCATTACGAATACGATCCTCCCCCACTCTTCTCTTGGGCTTTAAGAACGCTACTGCTCTTGTTCATCCTTGTTACTTGCCCTTGCACTCAAAATCCTCCCAACGCACCGTTTCACAGCTTTTTCCTTTTTCTTCCTCGCGTTTTTAAACAGTAGTAGCAGTGGTCAAATGGTTTTCTAGGATGGTATTCCAATTACCAAACACATTTTCATTGTTTGGTATAAAAAAAACACTAATTAAAATATCATATGGATATTTGATTCTTAATAATCATGGAGGGAGGGAATGTAACTTTCCCTTTGTAATGGGAAAATTATAATTTTTTGTTTTCCAAATTACTAAACTTGGAAAGACATTCTCATATTTGATACAAAATATATCATAAGTACATTTTTTTCATTTATAACAAAAAGAAAATGTAGAAATGAATGGTCAAAAGACTGACAAGCAGAATATGTAACTTTGCCTTATAAGGTACAAAACTATGAAACAAGAGAAAATAGAACTGAATTGCATTTCCATTGTCAATGTCAAGGTAACAAATCCAAGTTTACTCATGCCCCAAAAAAATCAATGCTAGAACTAGGATGGCTACTGCTACCACTTGAAGATCATACAATACAAAGAACCCCACAAGGCACCTGATAACTGGGAGTGGTGGGCTATGAGTATAAACTGGGATTAGACCAACTTAAAAACACAAGCAAAATTGGTAACCATGAATAAGCCAACAGCGCCATGAAGATTGAGCTTTTGTGATACTCATTACATTCTGCATCCAACTTCACGTTGTACTGTGATTTCATCACATTGTCATGTTGGAGACTATTTTAATCCCGCCAATATACTTGCGAGTTATAACAAGACTACAGCAAGACAAACTGCTGAGATTAGAAACTGAAACTTGGAAACAGGAAGCTTTGTACTCTTTCCAAAAGGACTTATAGGACCAAAAGCTTCAGGAGATGAAATCCCTCCACCTCTAGCTGTGGTTGAATTTAAACTGCTCAAGAAAACAAAAAAGGTCATGATCCTAAATATATCATTGTTAATATGGAACACCTACACTGTAAAAGATTTAGAACCTCACCTTCCTGCAAATAGACAAGACCCATAACCTGCACAAGTGATCCACCAATAAAGTAATTAGCCAAAAAATTGACTAAAGCTGGATATCAACACATATGAAGATGGGAAGAATTCTTGATTATTGAATAATAAGACAACAATTGAATGCAATATGGTTGATGTGGCAGAAGATAGGGCTTATAAAGCCAAGAATTTGAGCATATTTTTGGATGTAACACACTCGATAGGAAACTTTGTCTTTTAGAGAGAGAGGAATAAAAACAGTCAAAACGCAAAATCAGCACACAAAAATCACGTACAAAATACATATACATTACACTTCTAACTATGATACCTCCCCTACAAGAAAATATTATTATGCAAATGAGACATAAAAATCAATAGTAGGTAAGATGTGGCACAGCCAATGTACATATGTGAATTTGGTATCAGTGTTGAATTATTTTGTTAACATGTCAACTGTCAATACAGCAAATGGCCTATGTCCATGGGCAGATCAGTGTAGTTGCTAGACAGTTCGATGGTCTACAATATTGTCTTGTAACCAAAAAGAAAATAAAACATGTCAAACGGGGAATTCAAAGTAAATAAAAAAATAAAAGGCTCAATGCCCCATTTAGATCTATCGTTTGCTAAATTCTTCAATCAAGGAATCAAGGATGTAACTTATTATTTTGATCAATTTGGGATCTTAGTTTTCTATATTTGTCTAATAAAGTAAAGATAATACAATGTAATGAATTACTATTAATGAACGGAACAACTACCACATTTATACAAAAATGTACAATCATTTATATGCTACAAGAAAAATTGTCATACAGAGCTAAGTTTGATTTTAGTTTTTCCTTCGTATCTTTTTTCTTTTCTTTCTTTCCCCTTTTGACCCCCCATTCCCTCCTGCTGCTCCAGCAACTTTGCGAGCACCAACAGCAAGCTAGCCAACAAATCACCTCCACATCCACTTCTTGACATGCATACAAATAAAGGTGACAATTGGGCAGATTAGGCTAGGTTTGGGTTGGGTCATATTGAGTCGACCATTTCAGGTTGTTTCATATTTGGTTATTTCAAGTTCAGATCATTTTGGATTCAGGTCTTTTCGAGTTTGGATCATTTTGAATTCAAGTATTTTGGGTTCAAAACACAAGTTAATCAGGTTCACGACATTTTTGGTTCAAGTTGTTGATTTTTTAAAAGTCAAATGAAATTGGATTTTGACAAATTATTTGGATTCGAGTCATTTCGAGTTAGCTTTTCCAGTCATTTCCAGATTTGAGTCAATCCAATATCAGGTTCAACATGTTTTAGGGTTCAAGTCATTTCGAGTTTGGGTTAGGCATATTCGGGTTGTTGACTTTTTCTGGTCACATCAAATTGGGTTGAATACAGTTCAGGCAGATTATTTCAGATTCAAGTCTTCACCAAATTTTAATTCAAATCATGCCAGATGCTTTATGACAACACAGATTTTAATAGAGTTTCCCACTCTGTAAATGTTTATGTCCAAATTCAAAGCCAGTAAATTTCACTAACAATGCGAAGTGCAATTAGAACTTTGTCAAAAAGGTTCAACCTTTTTTGCTTTCAATATGAAGTCTGCACAATGGCTACTTCATCCCGGACGGAAATAATGAAAAAGTGGAAGACTTCATTGTTGATTAGATTTCCTACTCCAGAAGAATTATAGCAGTTAACCTAATAGACAGCACAGTACAACCATGATAGTAGACAGCATGACAAGGGGTAAAAAATACAGAAATAAGATTGGCAAATCTTCGAGCGCATGAAAAAAGAATTTGCATGATTCAAATAGTAAGAAAAATCCAATCCCGAAACAAGAATGCACACACACAAGCAACTAGACAGAACTCATTAGTGAAATATATACATACAACAACCAACATCCGCGACTAGCTTCTAAGAATCTGGGACCAATATTCAATATTGGAAATCTGTAACCATTACATCTACTAAAATGTAACAATTGGAAAATTGAAGAACGTATGTTTGTTGTTGATGGAAATGGTTCAGTTGAAGAACTAATTTAAAGAATCTGACGAAGAATTAGGACAAAACTGACAGAAACTAAAACTGGGTTATGAAGGGCAATGTCAGACCAAAGTTTCAGGATCAGAAGAAGAGTAGGAAGTGGCTTGGAGCAATTAGCAAAGACTAGAGAATAAAGATAGTAATGTGCATTGGGGAAGTATCTGATACTTTTTCTAGAGAGATGTAAGATCTCCAAGAGTTTTGTGATGGAAATAGAGAAGAAGCAATGCCACCATAAAAAAAACCAACTTCCAGGACAGAAATATTCACAGGCTAATCAGGAAAGTAAGAAGTGATTGTTCACTAGCCTAGCTTTACAAGGCTGGAGCTTGCTATTGCTTGGGCCATAGTTGGCACAATGGAAGGGAATGGAGAGCACCAGAGATATAAAAGGAAAAGAAAGAAAAGAAAAGAGAAAATACTTAACTCTGTTTTCAGAAGAAAAAAATACTAAATTCTACGTTAGCTGCTACATGGTAATCTTTTTACATGGAAACAATGGCACTATACCACATCGCGGTCATTTAATCAGCAATCGTTAAACTCCCTTATCAATTTTCCTTTTTTAAACAAATCTAGAAAGCTAAAATCTCAAATTGTTCAAAATACTATGTTACATCCTCTATTGAAAATTTGTGCAAAGATTAGATCTTAAGTAGGACATTTGACCTAAATAAAATGATTACATAGGGAGGGTGGTTTAGGTGACAAAGAAATTTAGTTAAATTACAAAATAGAAAAAAAAGCAAAAAATAAACAAAACAAGTGTTAAGTGGTGTTCTCCCACATTAGCTAAGTTAAGGGTTTGTTCTAGCCTTATATTCAAGTTGGACTTCTCCACCTATTGCCATTGGTTTTAAGTTCAATACTTAAAAATGAAGAAATAAAGAAAATGATAAATGAAACAAAAGGAATTCGGAAAAAGGGAAATAAATAAAATGGTAGAAAAGAAATTAGGTGGTCGCCAATTGATTAAAACAAAACAAAAAGAGGGCTACTGGAAACCGAAAGAAATAGATAAAAATACCATATCTTGAACATTTGAAACTAGTTTAAATTGCTAAACCATTACTTTCTTAAGGGGACAAGTCGGTGCTTTTGCAAAATGGCACTAAGGCTTGTTAAGCAAGTTCCTAAGGTTCCCCATTAACACAATTACATAAAACTTAAAATCAAGAATCTAAACAGATGGATTTATAGACCTTGTTAAATAGATCAAGCATACAAAACTTTGAATGATCTAAACAATTTCTGATCCATTATTTAAACAGGCATTTTAATTAAAAGTTATAACAAAACTATCTCCCTTCAATAACAATTGGTTACATTTCATGTATGATACTACTTATAATTAGTTTTCTCATATTCTAGATCTATTCATTGAATTCTATCAAACTATTGTTTTAAATTTTCAGTTTTGGTTTTTATTTAATTGCTTTGAATGAGGAATCTGACAAACTTGATCCAAGAAATCTTATCTAGTTTTGCCCTTTTGAATTGCAAGGGAAAATTGTACTTTTTACCTAAGATCAGGGGGTTTTTACAATTAGAAATGCTAACAAGAAGATCCACACTAAACAACTAGATATATGTGCATACAATCACCAATCACTCTACTTAATGCAATTTTCTTTTTTTTGTTTTGATTGCAATATTAGTACTTTCAAGTACTTCGCTTTGTACCTCCAAAAAGGTATGTTTCTTTCCTTAAAAAGGATCACACACTAAGCTTAGTTCGCTTGGTAAACTATCTAAGAAATATCAATTTCATTTTAAAGGAAAAACCTTGGTATTGACATTGCATCATTTAAGCCTGCAATCAAAAGTTCTCACTAGACTGGAAATTAAATTCTACTTACCTATTTTAAAAAGATAAAAATCATAGATAAAATTAAAAAGATAAAGAATGATGAGAAAACTGGTGCAAACTTACTCGGATTATTAGTAGTAGTTGTAGCTGTCCCATCAAAATCACATGTCCCACCAAGGCTATGCATTTTTTGATAATAATCATTGTAAGCATACGTTGCATGGTTCTTTATGTTATTTGGTAGATAACACGGCTGCCCTGATTGTATAGCACTGCAATTGACCTGGCCTTGCCCGCATGCCCAGTTAAGCCCATCTTGCAACTTATCTTCACTAGCGTCATCTTTTGCCACACAGAAAACTGTAGTAGAATTTCCAGTAATCTGTCTAGAACCACTCAAACTAAGAGGATAAACAGCAGTGCCATTCAGAAAAAGCACCCCCCAGTTTTTCTCAGAGGTAGGCCCTGGTCTCTTGTCTTCATTAAATAATTCATAAATGTATGTGTTGATGGGAATAGTTGGTTGACTAGGTGGACCTGAATTATTGGAAACTCGCTGGATCAAATTATTAATGAAGGTCTGAGCATTTTCCACAGTGGCATCAGGCTCATTGGATCCACCTTCCCAAGGCCAACCTGTTTCTGTGACAACAATAGGGATCCCAGTAAAATTGAGAGCATCAATAGAATAATAGGTTGCATCAACCATTGCATCAAACATGCTGTTGTAGTGGAAGAGAGTGTTTGGGTCAACAATTTGTTTGACAGAGGGAAGAGGTTTGAAAAGAGCATAATCAATTGGAAAAATGCCATTTCCATTAGTGTAACCATAATAGGGATAGGCATTTAACATGTAATAGGAGTTAGTGTTCTTCAAAAACTGAAGAAGCTGGTATATTGTGGAGTTCCATGAAGAATTAAAGGCAGCAGTAGAGGGGGGAAAAGGCTTGGGGATGATGTCCATGGATTGGGGGGTTGAAACTTTGACCTGGAAATTTAGATTTGAAGCCACAAGAGCTTTGTGGAGGTTATTCATAGCAGTAACTAAAACTGAGGCAGCATGGGGGATTGAGGTAAGAACCTCACTGCCAACAGCAATGGCTGTAATGTTGGTTGAAGGCACATAGGATGCAACATTTTTGTTGATCCAGACTGCAGCTGCAGATGCAGATTCTCCAATTCCCAGGACTTCCTCATTTGTCACACCAACTGTAACTTCAATCCCACTGTCCGCGAAGGCTTTCAGCAAGTGAGAGTCAGCATCATAAAGGCGTATGTGAGTAATTTGATGGGCTTTGACGACAGCAACCACGTCTGAAGCTGACGGCATGCTGGAAACATCAGTACCTATGTTTATTCCAACGAATGCACCTATACATTCAAGAATCTAAGTCAGTAAGAACCAGCAAGAAATACTATTACATGTTTCCCTTTCTAGATTACCTAACAGCTTAAGAAGACCCTTGTAACTAAAATGAAAAACAAATTGCCCCACTGGATTATTAAAGGTGATAGCATCTTAATGGTGACGGCAGTTCCATTGTGCTTCATTTTTTATTTTTTTGGACTGCATTTGCTTCAATGTGATCTACAAAAGTTATAAACAAGGGAACCATAGGTTTTTTTTTTTTTTATAATTAGGGGAAGGGGAATTAGAACCTTGCTCTTTAGACAGGGGAATCATGCACCAACCAATGAGTCAAATGCTCGGGTGCAACCATTGGTTGATTTTATTCCTTTACATCAATATTCCCTCAATGAACTACCTATCCTAGCTACAAAAGCCTCAATATTTCACCATCATTCTCCACAACTCAAGAAAACATACACCTACTTAGCCAGAAACCAAGGAAAAGCCCAAAAAAGTGCATGTTGTGGACAGACAAAATATAAAAGAAAAGAAAGAAAGGAACAAAACACAATCATTTTGATTTCAAATGGTCTCTAAATCTTTGAAGGCATGTCTGATAAGCACCTTTTAGATACTAAGACAAGCAAAATGCAGGCTGAACCAATTTGAAGTATTAATTACCGGTAACTATAACAAACCTGATTTCAATTTTACAATGATGTTCACTGGTAGTATTTGAGTCATACGAAGTACCAACACTGGTTACTATTGAAAAAATAAAATCAAAAAACAATCTCATTGACTAGAAATATCCTTTATAAAGATTATATTATTGACAGCTGATGCTTTAAGACTCACAGGAAGACCTAACCCAGAGGTAATTTCTAAAGCCTCATCTAACTCATAGCGGTTGACTTGTATGATATTAGCTTCCAAGTAGACATTTAGCAAAACGAGAAACCCTCAAGAAATTTGCTAAATTACCTAGCACATTGGCAAACATGCCAATTAGAACCAGAAGCATGCTTGCAAGACATCTTTCAAGAATCATCTGATCATAAAAAAACTTCAACCTAAATGGGCAGTCTCCTGCTGTTTACTCTGAGCTGCAGCTTAAATGCCAAATGTTCTGCAAACAAAAGAAAAATCAGACACAGCAGATGATAGTTAAATTCGGTCACGCTGAGAATTTATTAAAGAAAAAAGAAACAAAAAAAGCAAATCATAAAAGCCCAAAGTACTCTAAATATATAGTCAAACCACTTCAAAATTTAATGGCCTTGGGTATTAGAAATGAACTGCAAATATGTACAACTTGTATGCAAGCAAATGCTAACTCCGAAAATAGTCAAAGTATGAATCAATTCTATATAACTCAAAAGTCCATTTCATCAACAAAAGTTGTCTAAGCCAAATGACTGGAATATACATGAAACCAACAACTCTGCTGTTGAGGCACCTATACTAAAGAAAACTACTTTAATCATACTAACTATGCTAGCCAACAAGTTGAAGAGAAGAATCAATCCTCAAAAGATTTTGTTTTAGAGGGCTCTAGCTAGAAGTTGAAAAGTAGTGTTGCATGTGCTAACCAGGTAGATGAAACCAAATTCAGCTATGAAGGATCAATATACCATTTTCCTTTGAAGCACATTAGTAAAGAATCCACCTTCATGTATTATAGGATAGGGAAGATGTGGACCTCTTGTGAAATAAGACATTGCATAACATTCATCACATGCGGTAGTCTATAGCAAAAATGCTATTGACATATGTCAAGCAAAAATCACAGAATTAGCAGGATTTATTAGGTCCACAGCAATTTAAAACCCATTGTACATGTAATTTTGCTCATTATAGACAGTATTTTATTCATCTTGCAAAAGTACTTTATGTAGATCATCTTGTACGCTTCATGACTCCCAGAAGGTAGCGTTAAAAGAATAACGAGGCAGCCCTAGTTGGCAGTTGCTAAAACAGTAGAAAATACCAAAATAAAAAAGGGAAGAAAATTTCTTGAAGAATAGCGACTAGTTTAGTTTAGAGGGAAGAAAAGGACAGTGATAATTATAAGGAACAGATGCCTCCAGCAGTTGCTTCAAGTTTATTTTCTGCAAGCAACATTTCCCAGTATTTTCTAAAAAGAATATAAGGATCTAAAATATCCAAACCAGCTTTTAACATTCTGAGCACAGAAAACTGTTAATGGAAAGGAAACAGTGCAAGAAGAGTGTAATCCCAAAATACCCACACGCAAAGATCCCCAGAAGTTGCATTCTTAAACTACCCAGAAGCCAAACTCCACATAATAATAGTAAGAAAAGGTTAGCAGATGAAGAAATCAAGAGCAGGTAGTTGAAAAGCACCTGATCCAACTAGCCCAGCTGCCAAAAAATGAGAATTCTGCAACCCAAAATCCTGGAAAAGAAAACCAGAAAAAGAAGCGTTTAAAGACACCAAACGAAAAATCCCAGTACAAGGAAGACAAAGTGAGAATGGGAAAAGGATTCGAAAAGCCCCACAGTAACCTTTTTCTATTCAAGAATGTGGAAAACAGAGCAGCACGAAGAAAAGGAAACAAACAGAGCTGTAGAGCTTTCACTCATATAAAACACTGTTTGCATTAAATACAATAATAAAGAAGCATAACCCATAATTACGTAATAAATAAAAGGAAAAAAAAACCAACTACAATATAAGCAGTAAGTAGTAGTTTAATTAATAAGGGAAGAAGGTTTCAGAGTTAAGAAACCTCTGATGGCAGCTTGTGCTTGCTTGAAGTATGAGGGTCTCGGTCTGAGCCGGTGAGCGTGTGAAACAAAGCCTAGTTTGTCTTTGGCTACTTTTGTTGGATGCTGTTGGTCTGTGACTGAAATATATTAAACTGTTTTTTCATTTTTTATTTGTTAAAGAATCTTACAAAGCAGGGTAGCATCTGAGTCAATATAGAAGAAGTTGCACAATATTTGTCTGAGGCATCGAGATTGTCGCCGTGTGTTCAGTTACTGCGTAATCAGCAGCCCAGGCTTGTAGTCTTACACTGTCTCTTCTTTTTCGGATTTTTTTTGTGTGATTTTCCCTCCAAAACACTTCAATTCATTTTTCTTTTTTAGGAGTTGACGAGGCTATACCATGAAAACTTTTCATTTTTCCTTCTAAAGCAGGATTTTTTGATATTTTATATATATTTACTATGATACGATATTGATGAAAATATTATACAATTATTTCATCATACCAATTTATCGTATAAACAAATAAATATTTTAATTAATTCCCAATTCATTTTTTTTTTTTGAATGGGTCCAGCAAATTGATTTAATTTCCAATTAGGTCAAAAAAGGAGGCAAGTTCACACAAAGGGCAGATAAAGGAAAGGAGGGGAAGGGAGCACTCAGACCTCAGCTAATTGTGAATCAAAAATCTGATGATCCCAAAAAGGCATTGACAAAGACAATGGCAACATTTCAAGTAAATGAAGGGCAGAGCAAGAGAGTGCAGAGACGAAAACAGGCGCCGCTTAGTTGTAAAGGGCAAAGCAATGGCATGGGATCCTAATTTGTCAAAAAAGGCTGTCCTTTTCGCCTCTTACATGGCCCCCCCTGCCCAACCTTCACCCCTCCAAGATATGGTGCGGCAGCTGCCGCTGCTGCAGCAGGCGGAATAAGAATTACAACCATCCATGTTATAGTGGCCCCATCTAGTCATTTGCCAATGACGTTTTCCCTCCATCAAGCAGCAGCATATGAATCCATCTACAATTTAATCAATTTGTACGGAGAACAAAGAAGAAAAGGTCATCAAAATAATTTTGGACAAGTCAGTACCCTCAACACAATTACTATGCTACTACTAGAGTAGAGTACTAGTTACCACTACCACAGCCATGCCTTTGAATATCTCAGCGCCAAATAACTGAATTTTTTCACAAAGCTAGCTGTAGACTAAAACACCAACAAACTACCCTGACAAACTTCAGTTCAAACACCAGCCCCCATCATCAACAATACCGCACCTACAAAGAAAACTACAATGCATCCCATTGGCTGCGCAACATCACTGACTGGGAGACCTTTCTCCATTTACTTCCCTCTTGTACCCCTCATGGTTTGGGCTCTGGCTTCTGCTTCTCATTGGGCTTTCAACTCGTCTGGGGCTGTGGCTTCGGCTACCGCTCCGTCTTGGACTCTGGCTTCTGCTTCGCCTCAGGCTTCGGCCTCTGCTCCTGCTCCGACCTTGGCCCCTATCAAGACTCCGACTCCGGCTCCTTGAGCCATTGTACAGTGGAGAACGAGAATATCTATCTCGACTGTACCGTCCATCTTGGGGTGATATAGATCTACTTCATAACAAACAGCACAAAATTACATTAAAGTACATATAGATAGCATAAACCCTTAAAGCAAAATACAAAATACTTCAGATCATTAAAGTCAGAAAAACACATCACGCACCTCGAGTAATGCCTCTCTTTAGGAGGGGAATAATCACGACTTCGTGACCTAGATCTCCCATGACGAGGTGGAGACCGAGAATATCGCGGTGAACGAGAGTAACGAGGGGGAGACCTTCTCCTATCATTATATCGACCTCCTCTGAAACAGAAAGCACAATGAAAGTTGTGAGAGAGAGAGAGCACCAAAATTTACAATGAAATTTCTTCGCTCCATGGACTTTTTGAACATGTTTGGCAGCATAACATTTAGACAAAGAAAATTAAGAATTCTGAACCTACCAAACAAGCCCTTATGCAACCCCCTTATAAGATCTATCAGCAGAAATTCCCAATGACATGCAAATAAACTAGATATCTCTAAAAAGAAATCAAATTTGCCTAGAAATTTCTTTGTTTCATGGACTTATGAACATGATTAGCAGCACAACCTTTTTACACAAATATACAAAATTAAGAATTCTGAACATGCTAGACAAGCCTTATACAACCAACTATTAAGATAGATATCAGCATACACTCCCAATAAGAGGCAGATAAACTAGATATCCCTGAAAACACCACAAGCATCTCGATAGTTCCATTATACAATCCATATCTCCTCCAAAGGAAGCTAAGAATTTATGTTAAAGTAATACATCCATACATTTCTTTTAAATATCATAACAAATGAAACAAAGTATAGACTTGACCAGTTACATGCTTAGAACTAAAAATGTTCAAACGGATGCCAATTCAGAACTAACATGTAAAACTCCCAATGACATGCAGACAACTAGATATCTCCAAAAAGAATACATTCCTTCAAATACCACACACATCTCAATAGGTCATTGTACAATCTATATCTCCTCCAAGGAAGCTAAGACTTTATGTAAATTATACTCCTACATTTCTTTTAACTATCATTAGAGATTTAACAACGTATCTACCTGACCTGTTATGAGGTTAGGACTAGAAATATTTAAATTGGATGCAGATTCAAAAATGATATGTATGCAACTATTTCCTTTGAAGCTGGAAGACGGAAGAACTTCCCACTAATAAACAATGAAATACCAAATTTGTTCTCAAACTGACTAAAATGTAAACCGTAGCTCGGTAAATGCTCTGGAAAGCCTACCTCCCTCGCTCCCTTTGCCTCATCTCAGCTGGTTTCTTCCTGTTCTCTTCAGCAAAAACAACAGTCAACTCTCGACCAAGAAGGATCTGGCCATCCATCTGGTATTTGGCTTCTCCAGCATCAGCAGGATCAACATATTGGACAAAACCAAACCCTCGAGGTTCCCTGCAGAATTACCCAAAAGAGTCATTGCGAGGCCACAGCAGAAAATCAAATCTTACAGGCACCATGCAGACCAATAACCTTTACCAATGATATTTCCAAAATAATCCCTAGTAATATGGAAGGTCATCATAAGCATGAAAAAGCAAGCACTTGCCTGCTAACCTTGCAAGTGTCAGTTTAAAGATCACTTGAAATTCTTCAAGACTTGGAACATCTTCACAATGTATTCAAACCCAACTTCCTTCCAATCTTCACTACCACTAACATCATCTTCAAAAGAACTCTAATTACTTGATTGATGTCTTCAAAACTTTAATTTCACTGTTAAACCTCAAGAACTTCAATTAACACACCCAATTTGTGATTACAAAAGAGTATAGTTAAAGGAATGCCCCAACATCAAAATAGATATTCAGAGGGAGGAGCATTAGCAAGGCCTGCTCGGTAAAAGCTTAGTGAGAAAAAGATGGGTTTTCAAGCTTTGCTTGAACCTCCTAAAATTAGAGATAAGAATTTGGAAGAATCATAAATTTCTCAATACACAGAGTACAAATAGAATAAATCAAAATTATGACAATATTGAAAAGTTGTGAATACAAAACAACATTTTCTATTCCAAATGAAATTGTAAAACTAATAAAAAAATAGTTAAAAACATTGTTTCTGTTGTTCCAAAAAGAACCAAATGCCACCAAACATGGCTCTTGACTACACACAACCCACGGTAAAGTTAAAACAATAGATGTTTTGAGTCCAGTGAATGAGAGAAAAGATTAAAACAAATCAATTCTATTATCCCAACAACTATAATAATATTCCTAAGGTAGAAAATATATCCTCACCCAGTATAATAATCCTTGGGCAGATATATATCTTTAAGAGGGCCAAATCTTTCAAAGGGCCTGCGAATGTCTTCTGGCCTGCAAAAACCCCAGGTTCAGAAAAATAAGTAAATGCTTCTGGTGCGCAACAATCACTATAAAATTATCTGCCCCACTACATTGTCAGAGATAATAACAAGCATCTTAGTCGAAATTATAAAGAAAACAAAGCAAATAACCTTTCCAGAGAATAGATCCCCCTGAAACAGTTGCTACAATCCATGGTTCATTGACAACGGCATACGAAGATAATATTACAGTCATATACATTAAAATGAGATAGATGGCACAGAAATAATTCATAAGAGGCAAATTTATATCAATTAAAACCTCATAACTCTAAAAAAAAAAAAAGCAACATAACGGAGGCTTCACCAGAAACCAAAAGAATAAAAGTTGTAAGAAATATGGAGGCGGAAGCAGAACAAAGGAGAAGAAACCTGCAGTCATGCCGAAGGTTGCGAACCAAAAGGCTTGTAGGAAGATCTCGAGCGCGACCCCCATAACGGCCTCTGGGGCTCGGACTCCGTCCTCTCCGGCCGTAGCCCCTAGGCGGAGATGGAGTGTAACTCCTGCCTCTCATTTTTACAAAGCCCTCCGTCGAATCTGGAAAGCCCTAGCGTCTGCAGCGAGAAGAAGCTGAAGCTCAAGGATAAGATTGAAGAAACAAAGGTGTTGTCGAGAAATTAACAAAGTAAACGGCGGTGGATTGGGTGTAGATCTCGGGATTTTATAGCGTCTAGGGTTACTTAGAAGTGTCTCCCTTCGGTCTCTTCCCACGCGCCACGCGTGCTACCATGCTATTTTAAAAATATCTATCTTAAAAAATATTTTACTTATCCAGCATTCCAATATAAATTATTCTGAGTATTCTTTTTGTAAAATTATATCCATATTTATGTTTATAATCTACCTATAATCTATAATTTATGATCAATCGTATTTTTAAATTACCATTTTAATAAGATTTATACAATTTGTAAATAAGAATTCTAATTTTATCAAATGACTATCATTACAATTACTTTTTATTACAAATATTAATGAGATTTATCTAATTTTCAAATAAAAATTCTAATTGTGTTAAATTATTTTCATTAAAAAATATTCATATTTCACACTTTACATTTTAGAAAAATTTATATTTATATATAATTATTAGTTTAACAAATAATCACATGCAACACATATGATCACAAATAGAATAAATACCACATTCTCTTAAGTTTTAATCAAAATTCTAAGTAGATCCATTACATTTTGAAATAGACATTTTATCTAAAAAAAATCTTTTACTTAACACATAGGTTCGATTTTTAGTGTTTCTGTTAGTTTGATAATGTAGTAATATTGAAATGATAATTTTATTATTTATTAATTTTTAAAATTATTATTATATTTTTTTATTAATTATTATTATATTTTTTAACAAAAAAAAAGGAAACCAATCAGCTCCCCAAGGGAAGGGAGCACCAGATCGATGCTCCCATTTCTTGGAGAGTTGGGAAGCACCGATTGATGCTCTTTATTCTTTTAATTTTTTTCAAAAATATATAATAATATTTTTTAAAATTAATAAAGAAAAAATTGTAGTTCAATCCTTTCATAATCTTAGGTAAAAATATTTACACTTTTAGGACGGAATATCTAATTCAAAAATTAATAAATCTATTTAGAATTTCGATTAAAATTTAAGAATGTAGAGTAATTTTTCTTAACAAATATTACTTTTATAAAAGGAAGAATAATGAAAGGTGAAAAATGAAAGAAAAAGAAATTTTTTGAATTATTAATCGTTCAACATGAACATCTACCTTTTTCATTTAGGGAAATGAAAATCAAATTTTAAATTTAACTTTTTAAATAGAGATACTTATACTAGCTATTTAGTCATATATTCAAAAACACACCATATATATTATAGGAAACTAAAAGATTGTCAGACCAAATTTATTAATATAATAAATATATATTGAATATAATATTTATTTTATATATATATATATATATAAAATAAGAAAGTACAAGATTGTTGGTTAAAAAATATTGATAGGGGTGCTTGTGTGGATAGTTTCTTTCTTCCATAGGTAAGAAATCTTTGAAATTATTTAACTTACCAAATTCAACTAGAAGACCAAATCTTTACATTTGAAAATATTTAAAGTTATACATCTTATACCAAAGCCAAAATAGAATAAAAGACCAAATGTTTAAAAATTAATATAATTTTAATTTCTTCTCAAGCTTCCTAAATTTAAAATCAAGCATATCCTTTTGTTTCCAGTGATTTAATTATAACCTTTATTTATTACATTCTTTTTAAGGCAAATAATTTTTTTTATTTCATTTTGAAATATATTTTTGGATTTTTTTTAAGATCAATTTTAACGTTGGTAGCTAACTAAAACCTTAATTAATTTCAATTCAAGCTCTAAAACTTCTCAATGTGATTCTTTTTTAAAATTTAAATGTTGAACTATATTTGTTCTTAGATTCAAATACCCACCATGCATTAGCCCACAATTTTAATTAAACTAGTTAGAATTGTTAATGGATTGATTTCTTTTCCTAAGTTTTAGTTTCCACTAAAATTTTCTCTTTATTTTAAACTTCAAATTGAGATATACTTTTTATTTTCAAATAATCTCTCTCTTTTTAAATTATATAAATCAATAAAATGAATTTCTTTTAATAAGACTTGATTAAACTAATTTTACTCTATGAAAATTTTAAGTTGATGCATAATAATAAACTTACTAAAATTTGAATCATTGAGAAAATACGAGTCCCAAAGATTGATAGGCCTTGATTAATGTCGACACTCATTCCTTGCTCAGGTTTCTTTTATTTTTATCTTTTTTTTTGTTTTATTATTTATTTATATTATATATTATTTTTATTTATTACTTATTGCTCCTTCTTTCCTCCCTTTTGGGTAAGGTAGTCGAATTTGTAGTATGAAGCCAAGGTCCATTATTAAAGTGGACCTTTTATGGGCCTTCAAGGCCCACTTTTTTAAAACAAAATAGTTAAAATACTTCAATAATCTCTCAATTCAAACTTACAATTATTTAATTTTTAAATTTTAAAAATTATTTCAATTTAG
Source organism: Theobroma umbraticum (assembly GCF_002168275.2). Lineage (NCBI taxonomy): Eukaryota > Viridiplantae > Streptophyta > Magnoliopsida > Malvales > Malvaceae > Theobroma > Theobroma umbraticum. Next base: position 2,258,725 of record NW_018397257.1, on the reverse strand, counting down.
TCTCTCTAATATTTTTCCTTTGAAATTACCTTTTACAGAGCTAATATTATTATTGACATGGCACTAACATAACATCATTTGCTGACGTGACATGTGAGGTGGATTCAAAATGTTAACGTGGCAATGTCACATCATTTTAACATATTGATGTAGCAATGCTACATGGTACTCAATACTAATATAGATATGCCAAGTGGCATGTCAAGGAGGGCACCACATGTCACACTTTCCTTTAGCACCCATCCACGTCATGCTCCTTTAATATTTTTCTTTTGAAATTACTCTTCACAAAGTTGATATTATTGTTGACGTGGCATTGACATAACATCGTCTGCCAACGTCATATGTAAGATAGATTGAAAATGCTATCGTGGCAGTGCCACATCACTTTTGACATGCTGATGTAACAATGCCACGTGGCACTGAATACTAATATAGATATACCACGTGGCATGTCAAAGAGGGCACCACATGTCACATTTTTCTTTAGCACCCGTCCACGTCATGCTCCTCTAATATTTTCCTTTCAAAATTACCTTTCACAAAGCTAATATTATTGTTGACGTGGCATTGACATAACATGGTTTGCTGAAGTGACATGTGAGATGGATTGAAAATGCTAACGTGGCAGTGCCACATCACTTTGGCATGCTGATGTAGCAATGCCACGTGGCACTAAATACTAATATAAATATGCCACATGACATGTCAATAAGGGCACTACATGTCACACTTTCTTTCAGCACTCGTCCACGTCCTGTTACATGGCATGTCCAAAGAGTGACACTTTTGTTTTTGTTTTCTCTAAAAATATTATGTACTTATTAAGTTTCAAACCTAAAACCTCATGCAAGTATAACAAACTCTTTAATAACAACTCTAAACCTTTACATTGTTTATATGTTGCTTTGGTTTCTTTTTTTTCCTCTCTTTCTTTTTTCTTTGTTTTCTTTCTCTCTCCTATCACGGTTTCCCTTAAAGATCGACCACCAGTCACCAGACATCGTCGCTAGTTGTTAATCGATAATCACCAGACATGCCATGCCATGCCATGCCATGATCATGAACGGTGATCGTTGATCAACAACTGAGGCGATGATTGATGACTTGCGGTCTGTCTTTAAGGGAAGGTGAGAAAAGAGAGAAAAAGAAAAAAAAAAGAAAAAGAGGAAAGAAAAGAAAAAAAGGCAATGCAATATATAATTACAAGTAAGGGCTTAAAGTAGGTAGTAAAGAGCTTGTCATATTTGCATGAAGTATTGGGTTCGAAATTAAACACATAATATTTTTAGAAAAAACAAGGAAGAGACATATGTCGCTCTTTTGGCATGGCACATGGCATATCTACATCAGCGTGGCAGTGCCATCAGCATGTCAAAGTGATATGGCACTGCCATGTCAGCATTTTCACTCCACCTCACATGCGACATCAGCAAGCGGTGCCATGTTAGTAATGACATCAGCTCTGTGAAGGATAATTTTGAAAAGAAAATGCTAGAGAGACTAAATTAAAGCAATTTCTCAAATTAAGGGACTAAATTATTACGATTTGAAATAAAAAGACTAAAGTAAAGAAAATGCATGAGTATAAGAACTACTGAGGTATTTTGACCAAAACAAAATAAAAATAATAAAGAGAAAATACACAGACCGCCTTAACTTTTGGTCATAATTATACTTGAGTTCGTTGCTTTTTAAATGAACACTCTGCCTCAAAAGAATATCTTCTGATGGCTATGTAAATTTGCCTATTAGTCGACCGTTAATATTTTCCTTAATTTGTTGACATGGTAATATTGAAAAAATAATTTTACACTTCATTAATTTTAAAAACTACTAAACTATAATTTTTTCCAAAAAAAAAAACCCTCTCACTGGCCAGCCACCTTACAGCCGAATTGGGTCAGAGAGCACTACAAATGCATAAAGAAGTGTGCGAAAGCCAAAATGCATAAAACAAGGTCATTCAAGGAAAGACGTGCGAGCGGATTGCTATGACGTAGTAGTGTATCTTTCAGCAATGAAAGTGTTACTGGATTGAATGGGGGAAGATGTCATAGTCCAAGAGTTCAATCTAGTTTAGATAGGCTAAGCAACGTAATAGATAGTGTCACATCCCATTTCTTGGAAAGATAGTGATTGGTGCATGAACTCGGATAAGCATAACCCGCTAGGCCTAAGCAAGCCTCTTATCTTAACATTATTAAACTTTCATCATTTCATGCAAAAGTGTTTTATAAGATCTATCAGCATACAATATCATCAAGCATGCTTTCATAAAACTCATTACACAATTAAAGAACTTCTCAACTTGTATAAGCTCAAAATTTTCATATATATCAACAAATGCCACTGTCACAATGCACATTAACATTAAACAATATCCACACCCTCAAGTGTCTATAGAGGCTCTCGAGCCATCATCATAATCTCATATATACCATAATCAATGCAAAAATGCCCAAACATTGGCAACATTAATATAAACATGTTCATAGTTTGTAAACATAACATAAAGTAAAGATCAACTTGTTAGCAGAACATGACTCGACCTTTAAGCTACAAATGGCTGTTAAGTCATCTACCAAAAAAGGAACGGATCATGTTTTCATGACACTGGCTGTTATTAAAAATGTTATCATTGATTTGCAATAAAACAAATAGGAAAAAATAACATGTGAGTAAAAAAAACTCCGTAAGTTGATACAAGAATAGGCCAAGCTAGGGGATAAAAGTGTTTCATAAACATGCACTCGTAATCTCATGAAATTCGTAAACAATTTAATCATAAAGTTCATGAACCATGGTATTTAAACACAATTTAAATAGCACTTGCATGAAAACAAGTTTTCATAACTTTTAGAAACCCTTTTACCTTTGCAAATCTTCCAAACAAATCAAGATAACCAATTCTATGACTTACCTACGGATAGATTTGAAGCAGAATGCTTCTTGTTGCATTTTGTTTGCTATCTATTGATAAATGTTCTTCATGTATTGACAGATAGCCTCTAGAATTCTATTTTTTAGGTGAAATTTTGCATTTTTGCCATTCTTCAAGTCCCTGTACCTTTTGGAATTATCTCAAAGGCTCAGTTTACTTCACCAAGCTCATTCTCATGCCAACATAGAGTGTAAATCATAATCAATACTCAAATGAATTTAGCACATAACATTTCACAAATGCATGATAGTCATAAACATTCCATTCACACTAATTCACACATTCAATTGTCACAAATCATAAAATGTGATTGTATACATAATCTTATAGTATTAATCATGCATATTTAATCATCTCATATGATACATGGAATTTACATTATATACATAACCTTATGGCATTTATCATACCAAACATGCAAATTATGACATCTATGAATAAACATAAATTATCTCATACCCATACTAGTCTGAAGACTGGAGTAATCGAATGGACTTCACGTAAGGTGTTTGTCCCATTTGTTGAAAACAAATACATAATAGAATATTTACATGTGTAGTAAATTCATAAATGTTTTGAAAACCATTGTATCAAATATATCACAATCACCAACAATTTATTCTCTTAGAAAATCATTTTTGTTCTTGAAATTTAAACCCATTAATAAACTATTTTAGAGGTATCATTTCAACATACATAAATAATTCTTTTCATAGAAATCATGCTAGCTTTGCATATCAAAATAGTTTGAAAATGGTGTATTATTTACCTTGATTGAAGACTCAATCGCAGCTTTTATTATATGATTTCTTTTAAGTTTTCAATTGTTCCTAGCACACAATTATCATAGAAATCAATTTCTAACCTATCAGCCTTGGAATAATCATTTTACGAACTTTTGAAAGTTACTCGCTTTTAACTAAGTTTATTTTCTCTTACAAAACCTAGTCTAAAATCAATAAATCTTCTACTCTTACCTTAGATGAGCTTAGATTACTTGAAAATCTACAAAACCTTTAACTTTAATACTCTAATAGAATTTCTAGGCCAAGAAACAAAATTTCCAAAATAAAAAGGACTAGCTTTAAGGTTTTCAAAGCTTAAAAATGTCATTTTTACCATTAAATCATAAAAGCAAGCTTAGTTTCATTAAAAGGAATGATTTTTGCTTGCAAATGAGTTGAAAGTGTTGACTCCATATGTTTGTGATGATAATAAAACATTCTCATTCATTGATATCTAATTACTTTTTTTAAGTATGTAGGACAAAGTTTAAAACCCTTAATATATTTGTTGTTTGGAAGCTGGTTAAGAAGCTTACTTAATTACAAGATGAGTTACTCAATTAAAAAAGCAAAGAAGAAAAGCCCTAGTGAAGACAACATGTTGTTAACTGATTAACATAAAGCCTTAATCAGTTAAGGCGAAATTGGATGCTATACAAAAGTAAGACAATAAAATCTTAATCAGGTAACACAAGGCTTAATTAATTAAGAAGGTGTTGGAAGCTAAAAACAAAGACATGCTAATGGATTAAAGAATTGAGATAATCAGTTAGAGCACAAGACTTTAGTATCTTCAAGTGCCAAAATCCAAAGTTAAAATAAAGTTAACCGTTAAAGATAGCCAAAATGGATAAGTTCAAAATTTGAAGATTTTCTAATTAATTAATGCTAATTTTAATTAGTTAAGGTTGAAGGAAGTGAAACCTTAACTAGTTAAGGGAAGAGCTAACTAATTAAAGGAAAACTGCTATGTAGAGGAAAATGAAAATAGAAATTTTGTAATCGATTAGAGTTTTCTTTAATTGATTAACATAGTGTACATAGTTACAAGATAGTGTAAGGCATAGAAACTATAATTGATCAGAGTTACTTGTAATTAGTTAATGGAACATTGTTTGCCTATTTAAAAAGTGCCACTAGAAGACAAAATAATAACTAGTAATGGCTAGAATCAGTCTCCCGAGTATCTAAAGCCTTTCTAACAATCAAAAATCACATAAAGAAGCTACCAAGAGTGATTTTGAGCTTAGAAGACTAAAAAACCTTTTCTTTACACTTGTATTCCACTCTTATCTTTATGAAAGTGTTTATGCTGAAGCTTTTATAACTTAGATTAGTTAAGTGGTTATTTTTACCTTATTTTATCTTCTATTTCTTATTTACTTAGAGTGTGCAAAGCACTCTAAGGAGCAGTCTAAACTAAGGTAAGCTTAGGACTTGTTGTAAAAGAATTTTGAGATTGGGTTAGAAGCTCACCTTGTAAAAGCTTGGTGGAAGTATCAAGTCCACTGATTTTAGAGAAGTTAGGTTGGAAATCTTTGATTTAAAAGATCAAGGTAGTAGATGTAGGTCAAGTGGACCGAACCACTATAAATATTATGTTTGGTCCATTTCTTTTAACTCTTCTTTGCTTAGTATTCAATAATATTCACAAGTTCTTAACCATCCATCTTAAATCTTCCAAGTAAATTTTAAATTTCAAGAGCTACCCTTAAAAATATTTTTAAGTGCTATTCACCCCCCTCTTACACTTCTTTTGAGACCAACAAGTACCAATTGTCAAGATTCAAGAAAGAGATATTTAATCAAAGTACATTAGGCATTCGTTGGTAACTAAAGCTATAGGTTAATTTTCATTTGACATGTCAAGTTATTCATGGTAACCTATAGGCTAAAGTTTGATGTATACAAAATTTTTAGATCATTTAAACATTAAGACTCAATGAAGACATAGTTAACATTTAAATACATATTTAAAATAAGTTTCAACTATGTCACCTCATAATAAATGTCATGATTAAATTTGATAATTAAATTCATATTCAAATGCATAGCTTAAATCAAGTTTTAGACTTCAAAGATCTATTCCACCCCCCCCCCCCGATACCAATTAGCACTCACTCAAAACCCCCCAACTGGTGAAAAATTCTAGTTGCCACCCATTCATGGCATACCGCAAGCCATGTAGCCTTAAAAAGATCTTCCGGTATTGCCACGCACCGTAAAGAAGTCTTTCTTGTTTGTAGCGGTTGGGGAAAAGTCGTTTGTCATCCCTCTCAATCGTGAGATTTTCTGGTACAAAGATTGGCTTGCTGTATCTTTTTTTGATGATGAGTTGAAGGTATTTGCTCAACCTTTCAAGCACTTTATCTTTGAGAAGTTCTCCCGAATGCCATGCATGCAAGAAATCTAGTTAGCTTTTAAAGGGATCAACCTAGTTGGTGCATATGACAATCGCTGGCTTAATTATAAACATATCCTCATATATCTCATGAATGAGCATGATTGAAATTAGATCTAGATCTGACAGGTCTAGTTTATAGCTAACCAGAAGATGAGAGTTTTCAAGTGGTCCTCGGATTTTCAACCAGAAAAAGAATCATCGCTTGTTCTTACATGGATTTCTTTTCCTAATACAAGTACACTTATAAGAGAAATCGACGTTGATGATGATTGCCAATATGGTGGGTAAACTTTTCTTTGCAGATGAAATGATGACTAATAGAAGTCGTTCGAGCGTGGCCCGAGTCTGTGCGAAATATGATTGTCAAAAGTCTTTATTGGACCATATTTGAATTGTGAGCCATGATAGAAAAATTGGATCTATGACTGATAGATTTTCACAAAAAGAGGAATTTTCCAAACTATCGAATTATTGCTGCCATTGTTGCCATGTGGGCCATAATATCTCGATATGTAGGGTTATAAGAAACAAACCAAAGAAACAGAGGTGCTAAGAAGCTGCAGCAGTTAGAGATTATGAAACATTCAGATGAACCTTCTAGGGTTCAAATTATGAGATCTAATGAAAGAAAATTAGATAAGAAAATAGACAATAGGGATTTAGTCTCTAAGAGAGATAAACGAAAGGAGGTGATTCAAGTGAATGACCCTAAACAGAGTTGACAATGGAAGGTGGTAAGGAATCCCGACAAAAGTGGAGCCAAGGATTCAAACGGAGTTAAAATCGCTTTAGAGGGATCTAGAAATGTGCAAGTGATGACTTCTAATCATTTTGATGGGATCAAAGTAATGGAAGAGGAAGGATAAAAAAATCGTGGAAAATAGAGGCAGATAGAAGAGGTGAATAGTGCCCTAATAGCCATTGCAAATTATGTAGCCTCACTAAATAGCCGGCATACAAAAAAAGATGTTAATGGGATCTAGAGGCATGATAATGAAGGTTTTTTAGAGGGTGATCATTTTGTTATGAAGGCAAAAGAAACTACAATTTATGGAAAGCAGAATTTGCTTGAAGCAAATAAACATCAGTTTCCAACAAAGAGGATGGTGAATGAAAGCACTAAAACCGAACATGAGGTTTCTGGCAGCATGCAATATACTAGAGACCATGATTACATTTAATGGGCTTTGGAAAATGCTTAGAATATCATGGTAAGAAAACATAAATTGAAGCGAATAGAAAAGCACGTTAAAAGGTCGTCACACTTAGTGTTGAAAGGTGACAGTCATGATCAATTGGAGATAAAGCCCTTGAATGGGGAACATGCACAACCAAAATCCTTCTTTAATAGCACTACAATAAAAGGCCGGGATGAGGCTTAGCTTGGTCCTGGATATCTGATTACAACTAGGACAAGGAAAAAAGTAAAAAGTTGTGATGATTGTCCACCCATACTAGAGCCAGGTGAGTGTACTCTAAATATGGAAAATGACTTTATTTCACTGCATGCTGATACATGAAGTAAAACAACTTAAGAAACAAGGTTAACCACCCACAACCAATCCCCTATGCACTCTCATGCATATTCTGGTGGCCACAACTTAAAACTCATCCTCATGTCTCTAAGAGAAGGAAATTAAACAGTATTCTTTACTCTTCAAAAACTCTAAACTCCTTAATGATATAGATGTTTTAGAGGTAAAAGATAGAATTGATAATGATGATTCTATCACATTAAACCTTTCTGTCCAAACTTATCCATGATTAACTCTTTAATTTGGAATGTTAAAGGTATAGTTATTATTATGGTTCAAATATGGTTGAAAAAACTAAAAATGTTGCATAATATTTAGTTACTGGCCGTGTTAGAACTTATGGTTCATATAAGCAAAATGGATTATATTAGAAGAAGACTTGGCTTTGATACAGTGCTAAGTAATTGCTGACATAAAATATGGTTGTTTTGTTCATTTGACATCTGCTGTGAAATTGTAATTGATCATGTTCAATGTTTGCATGTGAAACTTTCATTTCCTTGGTTATCTTATTCCCTTTTTACTTCCTTTATTTATGCTAAGTGTACTCGACTAGAAAGAATGGAGCTTTGGAATAGCCTTCATTTGATTTTCTTAGATATGCAGGGACTGGAAATTTTAACTCCATCCTGAGTGGTGATGAATGGTTACATGGTGCTTCTCCCCATGACAAGTTAATGGAAGGTTTCGCTTCCACTTTACTTAATTGTGGCCTTTTTTATGCTAGCTTTGAAGGTAATAGATATGCCTGGACTAATAATCATATGCTTCAATGGCTTGATAGGGTGGTATACAACCAAGAATGGGCAGAATGTTTTTTTTCTACAAGAGTTAAACATTTGAACTGTGATGGGTCAGATCATTGTCCTCTATTAATCACTTGCTTTGATACAACTCACAAAGGCTCTTCCACGTTCCGCTTTTTGCATGTTTGGACAAAGCATCATGATTTTATTCCCTTCGTAGAAAAGAGTTGGCAAACTCCTATACAGGCTACATGAATGAAGGCCTTTTGGCACAAACAGCAATGGCTTAAAAGAGATTTAAAGTGGTGGAATAAGCAAGTTTTTGGTGATATCTTTAAAAACCTTAAGTAAGCAGAAGCAGAAGCTAAAAAAAAAAAGCTAATTTTCCAACAAGAACCTTCAGTAATTAATAGAGATCACATGCACAGAGTTTACGCTAAACTCAATCGGTAGTTAAGTATTGAAGAGCTTTTCTGGCAACAAAAATCTTATGTCAAATGGTTGGTGGAAGGGAAAAAAATACAAAATTCTTTCATATGAGGATGCAAAAAGAGAGGGTGAAAAATCATATAATTCGGATTCAAGACCGAGATGGGAACATCATTGAGGAACCTTATTTAATTCAAACTTCTGCCATTGAATTTTTTCAAAATCTAATAAAGGCAGAACATTGTGGTATATCCAGGTTTGATTCCTCTATCATCCCACGAATTGTCTCCACTATTGATAATAATTTTTTGTGTGCAGCCCCATCACTATAGGAAGTGAAATAAGTAATTTTTAATATTGACAAAGATAGTGTGGTAGGCCCATGTGGTTTCTCATCTCTTTTTTATCAACATTGTTGGGGGATAATCACTCAAGATCTTCTTAAGGCAGTGCAGGGTTTTTTTAATGGGGCTTCTCTTCCATAAAGAGTTACAATCTACAACATTAGTTCTACTGGCCAAAAAACTGAATGCTTGCCAATGGGGTGATTTTTGTCCCATTAGTTTATGTACTGCCTTAAATAAGATAGTGACTAACTTTTGGCCAATTGGTTGTCTAAAATTCTTCCATCCATTATTTCAGAAAATCAAAGTGGATTTGTTAAGAGCTAATCGGCAAAATCAACTATAAATCGAGAGGAGGTAATGTAGTGCTAAAATTGGATATAACGAAAGCATATGATTGCTTGAACTGTGATTTCCTATACTTGATGTTAGAGAGTTTTGGTTTTCATGCACATTGGATAAACATGATGCAAACATGTATATCCAATTGTTAGTTCTCTTTACTAATTAATGGCATTTCAGTGGGCTATTTCAAATCGAAAAAAGGGTTACTAATTAATGGCATTTCATTGGGCACATTGGATAATCAATTTCATAAGCTCCAACAGCTTTTCTCGAGCCGGACCTTTCTGAAGGCCA
>NW_018397257.1:2246936-2248799 GCF_002168275.2 Theobroma umbraticum | reverse complement strand
ACTTAAGCTCCCAAAATGAGTCAAAATAACTCTATATAATAGAGTTATCACAACAAAGGGATTCTATCTCTCCTCTCTTATTTATCTTGGCAGTAGAGTACTTATCAAGGGGAATCAATCACTTATTCAGTCAATACAATTCTTTGCATTATCAATCCGACTGCTTAATGATCATCAGTCATCTTGCCTTTATAGATAATATAGTTATTTTTACTAATGGATGCCATCCAGCGTTGCAAAAGATTTTGAGTTTTTTTAGGAATATGAACAATTATCCGAATAGCAGGTTAATCGTTAGAAAAGCTGTTTTATTATAGCTAATGGTTGTGCACTTTCCAGAAGGTAGATCACATCACAAACCCTTGGCTTTTTACACAAAACGCTTCCTATTATCCATCTCAGAGTTCCTTTATACAAAGAACCAAAAAAGGTAATCCTTTTTTATTCTTTAATTACTAAAATTTGAGATCGTATTTTAGGTTGGGAGAATAAGATTTTATCACTTGGGGGCCACATCACATTATTGAAGAGTATTATCTTCACTTCCAATTTATTGTTGCAAGTCCTAAAACCCCTAGCGACTGTGATTAAGAAAATAAAAAGGCTTTTTAATAGTTTCTTTTGAGGCAGTTCAACTGCAAGTAAGAAGATTCACTTGGCGGCTTGGATTAAAATCATTAAGAAGATTCACTAGGCAGCTTGGATTAAAATCACTTTCCCATGCTTGGAAGAGGGCTTGATATTCGAAATTTGAAAGATATTTTTGAGGCCTTCACAATGAAATTATGGTGGAGATTTCAAACATGCAACACCTTATGGACATAATTTTTGAGAACAAAATATTGTCTTGGCCTGCTTCTTTATTATGTTTAACCTAAACTGCATGATTCCCAAGTGTGGAAACGGATGCTTAATGGTCGAACTGCTACAATTCATCATACTCGATGGTGGACTGGAAAAGGGGAGCCTTTTTTCTAGCACAACTGCTAAATGAGAGAACAACCTTTGATAACTTCGTTCCCTTCATTTTAGAATGATATGTCTACTGTCAATAATTTTTATAATGGAGATGTCTAGGATGTGGATAAACCGAAATTATTTTTGCCTACTAGACAAATTGATGATATTTTGAATATTCTTTTTGATAGATCACATGAGGATGTAGCTTATTGGACCCTAACAGTCAATAAGGAATTTTGTACCAGGAGTGTGTCAGTTAAAATTTCACTACACAAGTATACGTATCGAATAGATAGTATATTAGCAAGCCGAGTATCGATCCCATAGGAAATTGATCTAAAATTTTACTAAGTACTAAAATTAGAACAATTTAGTTTTATTCAAATAATTAAAATCTGAATTCTAATTGACTAAAAATTACTCAACTAAAACTAATTTAATTAAAAATTAAAGAAATGTGATAATTGGGCAAGTAGCAAATCAAACAAGCCTAGGATTACAATATCTCTCACACTTCATCTGAATCTTACCTCTCTTCCTTAACTTATTTCAATGGTTTGAATTGCTAACCTAAAGTCTTAAATTATTTATAAGGGTCTCCCAACTCATCTTATAAAAATATTTATTTTAACTAAAACACTATATCCCTATGTGAATTGAAATTAAAATAGATTTATTAAGTTTAGGCTCTAATCTGGCTACATATGGTCTATAGGTATATCCCTATCCTATACGCAAATCAAGTAATATGATCATATGCTATCCCAATTTTAGTCTACACTAAACTCCCTTTCCCAAGTTTGTTTAGGTTCCTAAATCAATTTAATTGGTGGCCATGCAATTAAAAGCATTAAAAACAAATAGAAATAAACAATTCAAATCCCATTGAAAATAAGCAAGAAA
>NW_018397257.1:2246849-2246926 GCF_002168275.2 Theobroma umbraticum | reverse complement strand
ATTTAGATTACATGTGAGTTCAATTGTAATCTTAGAAACATAGTTTAGCTCATAATATCTAATAAAGACAACATCCA
>NW_018397257.1:2246763-2246839 GCF_002168275.2 Theobroma umbraticum | reverse complement strand
GTTATGAATCCAAGTCAAAGAAAATAAGAAAAAATACAAAGGTAAGAAAGAAAACTAATAGTTAGAGCTTTGTGAT
>NW_018397257.1:2219155-2246753 GCF_002168275.2 Theobroma umbraticum | reverse complement strand
CCTCCAATTCTCTTGTTTTCTTACTTTTTTCTTGGTTTCAAATCTTCAGAATAGTTGCTTGCTACCTACTCCTCAAAATCTCTGAAAAAGGTCCCTTAAATAGGCTCTAAATAATCTAATTTTTAAATCTGGTCAACTACTTTTATTTTTGGAAAGTCACCCAGCGCTGCGACGCTACTTCTCCAGCGCTGCAGCATTGAGCCCTTTGGAAATTTGTATGTCTGCTTTCTTTCATCAACGCTGCAGCCTTGTTCTCCCAAAGCTATGGTTGTCTACCAATTTCAACCATGAGTTTCACCCTGACATGTTCCAAACTGGGAAAAGTGGTAAACATAAAAGTTTTCGCACTGTCTCTTAACTTTCCAATGGATGAAGAATCACATCAATTGAACTCCTGGATTGAAAGATATGCTCCAAATACCGCATCCTATTTAGTCCTTGCATACTGCTGCAGTGCTCCGACTTTGACAAACATTTTGGCCATGATCCAGTCAGAAATCAGTGAATTGATGAAAATAAACATTGTATCCCTTCTTGTCAGGATTCTAGTTGTCTTAGAATCACCTCATTTGGAGTTTTTGAGAGAGAGATATGGTCAAAATACCAAAACATATATGAATAAAGTTATCACCATACTTGCACTGATTTTCATCAAATGAGCCTTTTTCATCAATTTCCTACAAAAGCCATAAGAGAAATTAGCAATAACTACTCTTAAATTAATTTTAAAAAAAACAACATAAAATTTAACTAAAATAACTTAATTTAATCACTTAACAAGTAATCAAACTTAAATTAGAAAAACACCTAAAACGCTAAAATTTGAATATAAAATCTCAAAGATCTAGCTACTTAAGCTCCCAAAATGTGTCAAAATAACTCTATATAATAGAGTTATCAGAGTGCATGGGAGGTAGTCAGGCAGCAGCAACCTTCAACTACTATGGGCTCACTCATTTGGCATAAAAGCATTCCACTAACAATTTCTTTTTTCTTATGGAGAGTATGTAATAATTAGATACCAGTTGATCTTAGGATGAAGAAAAAAAGTATTCAATTAGCCTCTAAATGTTTATGTTGCAATTTTGAGGAGTCTTTACTACACGTTCTTTAAGAGAGCCCGGTGGCGAGACAGGTTTGGAATTTATTTGCAAAATTCTTTTAAATCTATGTCTCAAATCCTCAAAATGTTTCTCAAATTATATGGGCATGGTATTATTCTGGTGATTGTACTAAACTCCGTCATATTCATGTTTTACTTTCATTATTTATATATTGTTTTTTATGGTTGGAAAGAAATGATGCGAAGCACAAGAACTTGGGTATGTACCTTGACAGAATTGTATGAAGGATTATGAAATTGTTAAATAGTTAAATGAGGGCAATCTTCTGAAGCAATAGCAGTGGAAAAAAGATAACAACATAACCACTATGTGGGGTTTTAAATTTCCTGCCAAACATTATACACTTTTTGAAATTGTATATTAGGTGAAGCCATTTATAGGTGAATATAAGTTAAGGGTGGATGGTAGTTCCAAAAATAGTTAGAACGCACCAAGTGGAGGGATCCTCCAAGATCATACAGGTGCACTCATATTTGGTTTCTCGAAAAATCTTAGCTCTTCTAACTCTCTCCAGGCGGAATTACATGCATTACTCAAAGGATTGCTTTTATGCCTAGAGTGTAATATTAATAATTTGTGGATAGAGATGGATGCTTTTGTGGTGATTCAGATGATTCAACAATGTCAGAAAGGATCCTATGATATACAGTATTTATTAGAATATATAAGAAAATGTTTTTACGGACTACTTCTTATGGAATTTCATATATTTATCGGGAAAGCAATCAGGCAGAAGATTGCTTGTCAAATTAGGGCTACACACATTAAGATCTTTGTGTATTTACTGAAGCATGAGGTGAATTACGTGGTATTCTTAAGCTAGATAGATTAAATTTACCATATGTCCAGTTTAAATAATTGTACAAGAGTAGTTCTCCTAATTTATTCTTATTGTTATTTCAATTACTTAGAATCTTGTAAAACTAAAGGGTTTTATCTTTATTGTAACATCCAAAAATATGCATATAAAGTGAAACTCCCTTCTCTAGGTGCTTATTTAATTTCTTTTCATGCTTATGTAATTTTAAAGGTACGATTTATGTTGTTCTCCTTTTTGTATCTTTTATTTTAATTAATAAAATTTAACAGGGTAGCTGGGCCTTATGGGAACTTTCAGAATTTTTTTTTAAAAAAGTGAAACATTTGAATTAAATTTGTTTTATTCTAAACCCCTCTTTTGATAATGACAAAAAATAGGAGAAAGAACAAAGAATTGTTGTGTTTGTTGTTGTGTTTGATGTAAAGAACTACTATACTTGAATGCTTAATTTTCTTGACATGTAGCTTATAATTGTCTTAAAATGCTTATGGTTCTTGTGCTCGTAAAATTGACTTGTATCACACTCATTAAGGAGAGTTTTGAATATATTTTTTAATGATAACAAAAAAGGGGAGAATATAGGATGTAATGTTATGTGTTTGTTTTTGAACAAATTGCTAGATTGGTCATGTTATATTTGTTATTGATGATTGTTCATAAATCTTTGCATATATATGATTAATGTTATATTTTGGTTGAGAAATCTTGAAAATTTTTTGTATGCACATATTAAGGGGGAGCATAGATTAAGGGAGAGTAATCCCTCAACTACACATATATATAGAGAATACACAGACATTATACTTTTAATCTAAGAGTGTTTTATCATTATCAAAAAAGGAGGAGAATGTTGACTCCATATATTTTTGATGATAACAAAATATTCTCATTCATTGATGTCTAATTACTTTATTTAAGTGTGTAGAACAAAGTTTAAAACCCTTAATAAATTTGTTGTTTGGAAGCAAGTTAAAAAGTTTGCTTAGTGACAAGATGAGTTAATGAGTTAAAGAAGCAAAGAAGAAAAGACTTAGTGAAGACCACATGTTGTTAACTGATTAACATAGAGCCTTAATCAGTTAAGGCAAAACTGGCCTCTATACCAAAACAAGACAATAAAGCCTTAATCAGTTAGCATAAGCTTTAACTGATTAAACAAGTGTTGGAAGTTAAAAACAAAGGCATGTTAATTGGTTAAGGAATTGGGATAATCAATTAAAGCACTAGAATTTAGTATCTTGAAGTGCCAAAATCAAAGTTGAAAGAAGGTTGCTTGTTGAAAGGAGTCAAAATGGAGAAGTTCAAAATTCAAAGACTTTCTAATTGATTAAAGCTGATTTTAATCTGTTAAGGTTAAAGAAAGTGGAGCCTTAGCTAGTTAAGGGAAGAGTTAACCAATTAAAAGAAAACCATTGTGTACAGGAAAATGAAAACAGAAAGTTTGTAATTAGATAGAGTTTCCTCTAATCGATTAACACAATATACATAGTTACAAGATAGTGAAAGCAAAGAAGCTTTAATCAGTTAAAGTTGCTTGTAACCAGTTAACGGAACACTATGTGCCTATTTCAAAAGTGCAGCTAGAAGACAAAATAATGGCTAGTAATGGCTAGAAACTAGCTCTAACAGCTAGAATCAGTCTCTTAAGTATTTAAAGCCTTTTAACAGTCAAAAATCACATAGAGAAGCTACCAAAAGTAATTTTGAGCTTAGTAGACCAAAAACCTTCTCTTTACATTTGTATTCCACTTCTGTCTTTGTGAAAATATTTATCCTGAAGCTTGTACAACTTAGATCAGTTAGATGATCATTTGT
Organism: Theobroma umbraticum; assembly: GCF_002168275.2. Classification (NCBI taxonomy): domain Eukaryota; kingdom Viridiplantae; phylum Streptophyta; class Magnoliopsida; order Malvales; family Malvaceae; genus Theobroma; species Theobroma umbraticum. The sequence continues at coordinate 2,242,994 of NW_018397257.1, read as the reverse complement.
ACCTCATTTTATCTTCTATTTCTTGTTTACTTAGAGTGTGCGAGACATTCTAAGGGATAGTTTAAGCTAAGGTAAGCTTAGTACTTGTTGTAATAGAGTTCTGAGCTTGGGTTGGAAGCTTACCTTGTAAAAGCTTGCTAAAAGCTATTAATTTCACTGGTTTTAGTGAAAATGGGTTGAAAATCCTTGATTAAGAAAATCAAGGAACGGGATGTAGGTCAAGTAGACTAAACCACTATAAATATTATATTTTGTCCACTTCTCTTAACCTTTTTTTACTTGGTTTCATTAGTGTTCACAAGTTCTCAACCATTCATCTTAAATCTTCCAAACAAATTTTAAATTTTAAGAGCTACTCTCAAAAATATTTTTAAGTGTTACTCACCCTTTCTAGCATTCTTTTTGGGATCAACAAAAGGGTTTTGAAAGATGCCTACCTTGTAAAAATGTGATTGGGGGTTGAAAAACCTCGATAAATGTGATATATTTATAGTATGGCTCATGAAAAGACATTATTACCCCTTTTTAAAAAAAAAACAACATCATCTATCGAAAGATCAAGAGCATCTATCGATAGATCGGGGGTATCTATCGATAGATGAACACCAAAATCATTTTAAAAATCTCTTGGGTATTTATTTATCGATAAATGTCGCGTATCAATCGATAGATAGGCTCGCCTATTAATAGATGATGAACATTTATTGATAGATATACATAAAAAATTATTTTTGGGTTCAATGAAGAACATCTATCGATAGATAAGCTTTAATAGTTAAAAATCAAGTCAAAACTTTGTCTAATTGAACCATTTCAAACCAAAAACCTTGCATATCATTTCAAAATATTTAAACATGAGGTTTTTTAAGTATAAAACTAAGTTTTAAGTGTTTTAAACACAAATTTAACTTGCTCATCAAAAGATTTTTAACTTAGCAATCCCACATTATGGTAGGGGTTCACAAATAACAACCTAAGCAGCCTAGGCAATCAAGAAACCCAACAAACAATAGTGCAAGCAAGCTAGGTAGGCAAAGAAACCTAGCAAATAGTAGCCCATGTAGGTTAGGTAGCCTAGACAAGCCAAACAATCACGTTGTAATTTGATTTGAATTTTTAGATTTGATTATGTATATCTAAATTTAAATTAGATTAAATTAAGATTATGAATTGGATTTAATTTAAAAATTTTCTTCAAATTAAATCTCTTATCATTATCCCCATCTTGTAACCTAATCTTATCTGACAAGGGAGGCTATCAGCCTATAAATATCCCTGTTCCCTTCATTTTTAACATATCTTAAAGAAATACAAAACATTCTATTTCTCAAAAGCTCTCTCTCTTCTTCTCTTTTTTTTTGTTTTAGCTATTTTTGAGTTTTAAGGCTTACTTAAGCTCTACTTTTAGAGTTAATTGTGACAAATTTCAAATGGCATTCCATTGTCAGATATATCTTGAGGATATGGGTTTAATCTTTTTTGGAATTTTTTTGAGTTTTCCTTTTGGCATAACCATTGGGTTTCTGAATTGCATTTGTACTTTTGAATAATGACAAATTTAATCATGTATTAACCATGTTAAACGTGTTAAAAAAATTATGTTAATCGTTTAATCGTGTTGTGTCGTATAAAACATAATTCTATACGATTAATAAATTAATCATGCTGTGTTACAATAAAATATATTCATATACTTGTTTTAGATTTGACATGATTAGTTAATCGTATTGTATTTGTGATATGAATTGTCTAAGTCTAATTTTAAGTCACTTAGAATTGAAGTTAACATGTCATAATCCATAGGGACATGATATGACATGCCTATGTGGCATGATGACATGTTCACATGCTATATTCACCTCAGCATCATATAGGTATAAAAAATTATAAATAATATTTTAATTAATGATAATTAATTAACTGTTAGATATAAGGCATATTAAGTTTAAAATAAAAACATAAGTATTATATCGTTTTTATTTTATTATTTCTTTTCATTATAATTTTTAAGGAAAAGGGGAAATCAGTCATTTTAAAAACAATGTTTTTATTTGAAATTGAAAAACAAAAGGAAAAGAAGAGTTGGCAACCCATTCCCCTTCTCACGCTCCTCTTTCTTCATTTTCCACTTTCCACAACCATAAATGCCATGGTACATGTAGATTCATATTCTCTTTCTCTATCTCCAATTAAAAAACTTATTCTTTAAATTTATATTTTCGACTTTTCCACAGAGAAATTTGAGATTTGCTTCTGGGTATCTCTCTTTCCTGTTAAATTTGGAGGCTTTCTTTTCTTTTTGTGTTTTTTTATAAGATTAATTATATATAAGCTGAATATTCTCTCTCTCTCTCTCTCTCACTGAACAGGTGGTGAGAATTACCAGTAGAAGGCTCCTATAGGGTTGGGTTAGTTTTCTCTGATCGATTGGGTATTTCTTATTTTCTGCTTTGGTGTTTCTGATTTTTTATGTTTATAAATTATCAGTCAAGTTCTTGTTTATACACTTATTCTTCATGTAAACTGTTTAAAATTTAATATTTAGGTGGTTGTTCATATTGTTCTGTTAACAATTGCCTCTATCAATTAGTCAATTGTCATGCTTTTTTTGCTGAGTCGCTTTGAAGGATGCTTTCATCATTGAAATTGCCTTGTTTTTTTTATGAAGGTGATTGTGGAAAGTTGAGCGGAAAGCCGTTTCTTTTTGGTGATTTAGGGTTCCTTCATTGAAATATAATGCTAAAATGGATGATCCTATTCGTTGGAGAAGGATGCCAATTAGACAGTGTACGACTTTTGAGCAAACATTTGGGACGGGGGGGGGGGGGGGGTGGGGGTGGGGGTGGGCGGGGGTTGTGGAATTGTATTTAAGAAAGAGAAGGAATAGGCCCTTTAAATGTACAAATCAATTGGGTTCTTGCTCTGCTCTTGCTGTTTAAACGATAAATAAAAGCTTTGGGCTAATTGATTTTCATTTATTTTATTATTTTTTATTTACTCTAAATGTACATGATCGTCATTGCTAGATTATTCTACTCAAAACGTTTTAGTTTCTGTGCTAATTGTAGCCTTTTTTAGATGTATTGCAGCGTTTATGAGCCTTTATTCTGGATGACTTTTGGTTCATTTTTACTACATGATAGTGAATTCTTGGGTTTTAAAATAAATAGAATTTCTATTCAGCTAAAACTAAATAGTTCTTGTTCATAGATTAGTAAATGATATTAATGGTATGCTTAACTGTCCTAAACTGTATTAATCTTAAATTTGGTGTTAATGTTGAACTTGTGACATTAGGTTCATCTTAGTTGTCATGATTGATAGGTTCATCTTAGTTGTCATGATTGAATGGTATATAAATGATAGAAATTTGTGTTTTGAGCTTTTGCATTAGTTTTAAGATTGGTGGTTGACTTTGGAATAACTTGAATCTTTCTTCTTCCCTATCTTTCATCTCATTTATCAGACATGGAAGAGCAATTTATTCTTAGAGTTCCACCTTCTATTGCTGAGCGGATAGATCGCCTTTTAAGTGAAAATGCTTCATCTTCTGAGGACAAATCACTAGATTTGGTATTTTCTGGTGAGGAACTGCTCTTGATTATACAAATGCCTCATTAACTGTTGCTATTGTGTTTATATGTTAACGTTTTGTGTTCTTTTTGAACTTATACTCAGTTAAATAGGAAACTTGTGGCTAAGAAACTCTTGGTACCTTTAATTTAATTTAGCTAAACATTTGTGTGGTTAAGATAACTTCTATTCATGCTGTACCATAATCTCTATTTAGTCTTTCTTGTTGATTTATGTATTAACCAAACTGTAAAAGACCCAACTGTCTTTATTTACAGTCTTTTTCGAGTTAAGTCTCTTTGTGGTCTGAGGAGGATGGACAGCTATGTAAAATTGCTATTTTTTCTTGGAACTAGAAAAACAGTTGACGCATTTCATATATTTTACAGCTTAAATTGCTTCACAGTTTGGATTCTGCTGCCATATATTTTTCTGTTCTATGATCTCTTAAAGACTCCAGCAAGTTGATTGACTTATAAACTTGACAGGATATTATCTAGCTTCTAGCCAACTGTATTCTTGACAGATGGGATCCAGCCTAACGGCTGGACGAGAATGTTGCATTGTAGTGAATATAGTCTTTTGTGACACCTTTGCTTTGATTTGTTCAGCTGTGAATTGTCTACTATTGTAATCCAGGAGAGTTATGACCTTTTATCATATCAACATGTCATTTGGGGATGAGCTGTTGCTGAGGAAGAAAACATTTAAAACAAACAAATGAATGACCAAACTATGTTGGCCAACATTTATTATTTTAACAAGCAGGCAATAGATATCTGATTGCTTGAGTGTAATAGCCTCCAGCAGGCCCCAGTTGTGTAATTATGTATATTAACAGAGATAGTAATACATGGGAGTTATTAAGTTTAAAAAAATTTCTCATAAAATGTTTGTTAATAGGGATGACTAATTTTAATCTTAGAATGGTGATTTGTTTGTTAAAAATTCATTGAGAAGCTCTTTTTATGGTTTTGTGTTTTAGAAGTGTGCAGAATTTGTTAAGTTACCCTGCGTGGGACCATTATTTGACCACAGTGACACATCCTTAAATGATACCAGCAGTTTTTGTGCAGCAGCATATAAATATCGAATACAATCCAAGTCCTGCTTGTCATCAAACATAAATTGATGAGTGTGATTTCCCAAAGGAAAGTTAAGATTGTGCATCTATTATATGCATTAAAACAAATTTCTCATAAAATGTTTGCTAACAGGGATGGTTAATTTTACTCTTAGAATGGTGATTTGTTTGTTAAAAATTCATTGAGAAGCTCTTTTTATGGTTTCGTGTTTTAGAAGTGTGCAGAATTTGTTAAGTTACCTTGTGTGGGATAACCAGAGTGACACTTCTTTAAATGTTGCTAGCACTTTTTGTGCAGCAGCATATAAATATTGAATACAATCTCAGTCCTGCTTGTCATCAAACACAAGCAATGAGTGATTTCCAAAAGGAAAGTTAAGATTGTGCATCTATTATATGCATCATCAATATTGTTTGCCTATTGTCTTGGGATTTTTGTGCATGTTAAGCTTCTCCTTGCTTTGCAGAGGATGGGCGGACTGGGACATTTGTCATTGGCAATGATCGCTTCCCTGCCTCTCTCTCGGATCTTCCTTGTGTTGTTGAGTCATACAAAACTTATGATGATAGTGCACTAGTTAAAACAGCTGATGTTGGCCAAGTATGGTACTTGCTATTGTTTTTTGTTTTCATATGGTTATACATGGTTCCTTTATTTCTAATATGGTCATATTAACTGTTGCAATTGTTACAGATGATTATGGTCAGAGAGCCGGGAGATGCTTCTCCAGATGTGGTGGAGTACAGACATGGTCTGACTCCTCCGATGAGGGATGCGCGGAAGCGAAGATTTCGAAGGGAGCCAGATCTAAATGTATCAATAAACTCGCTACTTCACAAAATGTGTTTATGCATGCTAACTATAAGAAAACAAAGAAAAAGAGAAGGAAAACTTTCTGACCATGTGGGAGCTTTAACTAATAGACATTTTGTATTACTATATATCCCCTGTAACTAACCTGATTCACCTGTAATACTCAAAGGGAAGCGGTCAAAAGGAAAAGGAGCTGCTTTTAAGTCTATTATATGTGGCCACCATACTTTTGCTAAGAAATGTCTAAGCTTTCAGCACTTGTATCTTTGTGTATGGGAGTGACTTAATTTTAATGCGGACATGGTGGTTTCTGCTCTTTTCATTTAGTAGTTTTACTGATTGGTTATGTTATTTTTTGCAGCCAGAGCTTGTACAACGTGTTGAAAAGGATTTGGTGAACATCATGTCTGGAGGAACAGTTGAAAGTCTTGATATCCTCAATATACATCTAATTTCAGTATTGTTTCTTCGGTTTTTATCTTTGAGCAACTGCTGCATTTTTCAAAGTCATGAAATAGCCACAGATGGAATAACATTCCATGGCTGAAAATTAAATCATATTACTTGATCCAGTCATTACAGAAAATTAAATCACTTCATTAAAAAGTTTCCACACTATACGTGATGGAACAATACATCATTTTGTTGATGTGTGATTGAAGGAGAAGATTTACATCTAAAATATACCTGAATTCTTTATTGAATGTTTTGTGTCTTGATGACATGGTTGTGTTTATACCTTGATTATCATGTACATGCTGAAGGCAATGGGCAAGGGGAAGCTGTTGATGAAGATGCACATAATGCAAATAAGAAAGTTTCAACTGCACCTGCTACAAAGCCTGAGGTTCCGGGTACAGGAGGCAATGCTGGGGAGGCCGACGGAAGTGACTCTGATGACTCTGACGATTCAATGTGAGTTCAACTTTCATGCATGGCTTTTGTAGTTATGTGATTTAGAGGAGGGTTTCCCATCAGCTATCCGGATGTGCTTTGGAAGAAGCTTCTTAGCTTCACGACTTGTCAGGGTTAAATGATCTAAAAAACCGGGCTCTATTATTATTATCAACCCCTATATACCCTCTCCTTGTAATCTTTGCCTCTTTTTTCTTTTGGGTTATATAATCCGTAGCGAGTTTCTTCTTCTTAGAATGTTTTTCTGATACTGGAAATGCTCCCTATATGTTATTACTTGTCAATAGTTTGCTTGATCAACCACATGGATGGAAGTGCATGTGTAAATTGTGATATATACGATTCATGCTGGATGGCAGTTCCGTCTTTGTCTACTTTTGGAGTTAAGTTTAAGAAAGAAATCCCTTGAATTTTCATGGAACTTGGTTTAGGAAGTGTACATTTGTGGTATGAAAATATGGGTGGATTTTGGTTCAGTAACTAACTATTATGATAAAATGCCATAAAACCACAGTAATAATAATGGAACAAACAGTGTTAAAATGCATTGTGTGGTAAAATATCTGAAATGGGCTTGCTTGGATGAGAAACAAAAATATGTATCCAGTCTGGGCTGGATACCAATCATTCATAGGTACTGGGCATGGCTATAAACATTTTGTTTCTTTTGTTTAAAAACAAACCAGGTGTAGAGACAGCAAAGCCAGCTAATAATCTGACTGGAATCCTGGAAAATCTTGGAACTTGTTATGAAGATGTGAGCATTATTTCCATGTGCGTATAGTTATAGATGTAGAAGAGAATTATTAAGATCTGATATCTGAAGTACCATTAATTTCCATATGCTGTAGAGTCTGCCTGCCCTCTAATTTCCAATAATAATGGCGGACAAGTGGTGATGTTTTGAGAAGAGAAATCAACTGGTCACTCTTTTTTTGTGATCGGGTACAACAAGCTGTACTTGTCTGCTTATGCTTTACAAAATGTAGTATGAAAGGGCTAAAAAGCAGTCATGCACAGTGTTGTGTTGTAAGCATATTAAAAACAAGAAGCAACCTAGTCTTGGGTTTCTAACCTTGAACACAATAGCAAACGAGAAATTAGATGTTATTGGAAGTAAAGATTTTGAAAAGACCACCATCAAGTCAAACTTAGACGTCCTTTGGCCGTCAAAAGTAACTCGTGACTGATGATTGATGGAAGCATGCAATCATTAAAGCAAAAGGGGAGGGGGAGGGGGAGGCAGCGGTGCTTTTCTTTTGGAGTTTGGTGGTTTTTATTGGTAGATGACAGCTTGCTCAAGTAGGTGTATATGGTCCTATCACTAATTCACTCCTCAACCATGGCCATTGCAGCTGCACCCCTTTAACCCACCAACCCTTTTTTTTATTATTATTATTAATTCTATTTTTGCATTGTTCAGGGTTTGGATATACCTATATACTTGCTATTGCAACCATATATATATTTTTATCAATAAATATTACTGGATAACATTAATACAGGCTGCGGCGGCTACGTATGACTCTAACATCATCTCAGTTGAGACAACCTGTCCTAATTGACAAGGTTTAAAATCTTTAATTCACTAGTGTAATACATATATAGGTTAAATTCGTTATTCATCAGTGATTGGATGCATGGTTCAAGCAAAGGGAGGGATGTAAATCTCCATTTTTTTTTAAATCCAAAAATTGCAAAGAAAATGAATTAAGCCCATCAGCGGTCCTGTGCTGGCCCATGTGACTGCAGAATGCTGCACAAGATGAACAAAAATGGCATTGTTGGTGGTCTGTTTGTTTTCCAGGGAGGCAATACTTTGTCTGCTTAAAACCCTTTTCAAGGGCTTTTATTAGTATAAAACAACACATAATTATTATCATTATTGTTGTTAATTATTAGTGCAACTACTGTAAGTACTAAACATGTTTATGACTGGTCCAACTGTTTTCATACAGCCATGCTCCCTTTCTTGCGCGCCCCTCGTCATCTACAAGATCACCCACTAGAACCTGCCCGCATATGAATATACATAGCTGTATAGTGGATGTTTCCTCGAGCAGGTAATCATAACAGTTAATCAAACCCCATTACAATATTGACACGTTTCCAAAACCCTAACTTAAAAGTCATCCTGTTGAGAGTTTCCAGCTTAAATATTAAGATAAATTAAACTTGTTTACAGTGTGTTAGCTTTGCAAGTTTTTTTATTGGACTTGGTATGTGATATACTAATTATTACATTATTAAATAATAATTTTTATTTTTTAATCTAATATATATTAATATAAAATATTTTGATATATGATAATGGATGATGACATGATATGCTAATTGACTAATTAGCAAGTTGAGTAATTACAATTAATCAAAAGTATTAATTATAAGAGTTTGTTTGATTCAAGATAAAAATAAATGGGTACAATTAAATTCTATAGAAGAATAAGAGTGTACTTGAATTTTTTTTAAAAAAATAATTTAAAGGTTTTTTTGAGCATTATGCTTGAAATTTGAATAGACAAGACTAAATCAAACTGAAGTCAAACCTTGATTGTGGAGATACCAACTACCATTGGATTGGATAATTGGATTCGATTCATGAACAGCTCCGCGATGGGTTTGTTGAGAATTTTAAAACGGTAATTAAATTATAGTAAGAGTTGTGGAATAAAACAACTAAACGCGTTTCTTGTCAAGAATTTTTATTTTTATTATAATATCTAAAGAATATAGATATATATTATGTGTGACTGTGAGAAATTGAAGTGAAGCAAAGTAGATGATAATAGGCAAGTAGATTACATTAGTAAATTGATTTAACGTCATGTGTTTTCTGCTAATACCACATTATTTTAGTGCCCAGACATCTGGAATGCACCATTGGGTTGACAGTTGACTTAATCAACAACATGCATGTTGAGGTCTTTTCCAGTTCAATTTCCTAGGGCTTTAACAAGAATAAAAGGTCAACTCCGTTTATATTCGGTAAGAGTCAAGTTCAAAGCAATTGATATTATATTTCGCATTCGACTATTTGAGTTATTGATTAGTGTATAATTTTTTTTTAATAAAGAAAATATCGAGTGATGTTATCTCATATGATTAAGTCTTAGTTTTTTAGTGGTTTTGTATTTAAGTTAGGTTATTTTTAGATATATATACACAATTAAGAAAAGAGGGATTTGAATTCTTTTTATCAAGCATCAATTAATAAACTAAATACTCGAATGCTGTATTTAAGTTAAATTGTACTAATTTTAGATTACATCTTTATATTAAAATTTTAACATGTTATGGTTCTCATGATACGTGTGTCATACGTACATTCGTATGCCAGATTACATGATCAAAATGTCCATTCATGTTTTTTTAAATAACAAAATTACCCTTTTAATTATTTAAATCCTTTAAATTTAAAATAAAATTATAGTACGAACATAACTATTTAATTTCTAATTTGAACAAACTTTATTTTTTTTTGAAAAATCTTAAAATTACGTTCTCGTGTGCATTTTTAAAATTAAATTTCATAATAATTTAATAAAAAAATAAAAATGACTTAACTCTTTGCACTTCATCATCATGTCCTTTTCAAACATTATAAATGGAGACGTTGAAACTTGAAAAAGGATAAAGTTTAGGTATTGGGCAAGAGAGAAAAAGAAAAGGGTAACATAGGAAGAGAAAAGCGTGCCTTGACTTTTTCTTGTTAGCTTCAGAATTGAGTTAGAAGAAATATTTGTATGTGTGTATAGTTGTGAGTTTGGACAATTTGACCCAAACATGTTGCTTCACAGGCAAGCTCAGTGTGAAAGACTTCCAACAAAACTTGCTTGACAAGTTCACAACTCCTTCCATTAATGGAGATAGTTGCACCATATCTATCATGTTTGTCAAGTGAATTCAATCTTAGATTACCCATTTTTTTTCTTTTTGAAAAAACATTAATCTTGTGTTACTATGATATATAATTGCGTACAAAAAATGATCAATAGCCATATATAGTACATGTAGCCTAGTAGATAAATTCAAGTGTTTACGAAATATCATCCCAATTTAAACACCTAGGTTAGACCCCTCATACACAAGCTATGAGGTGTTGCACAAAAAGTCATCACCCCAAAGTTTATATTTAGCCATACCGTTCAATATACCTTCACCACTCTATATAGCCTGACAAGTTGATGAAATTCTTGATGGATTCCCATATCAATTAATTCCAACATTTATGAAATGTTTCCAAGTTTTCAAAAGAGATGGCAATCGTTAAATTGAAAACATTGAAATATCTTAGACAAATTAATGTTATTTTATATTTATTTTTTTTAATTATGTTAACGTACATATAATATTATTGTCAAATAAATCAAAAAGCAGTTCCTCTTTATTCTTTTTTAAGATAAAATACTCTGATCCTTTTATGTTTTAGTCATAATTTCATGAGTCAATTAGTATTCAAAATGAACAATCTGTCCCAAAAGATTATCTTTTGCTGGATACATAAATCTTACCGTTAATCAATTGTCAATGTATTCATTAGTTTGATGACATGATAATATTTTTAAAATAATTTTTTCCTTCGTTAATTTAAAAAATTACAACTACATAAAATATAATATTTCATTTTTACAATTTCTTTCTATTTCTATCTAAGCATTCTCTCTCAGTCTCTTACTAAATTTTCTTCACTGCGGATGGTGATGGCAACTAAAACGGCAAACAACATGGCAAACATCAATCGGACGTTCCCTAACTAGATCGAATCGTTGAAGGGGCACAATCTAGTGACCAAATCCAACAACAGGGTGGTTGACTGGTGTAAGGAAGTCCTACTGACTGGCTTAGTGTTTGTTTAACTAAGTTTTTTTTCAGCTTATCTATATCTTAAAAATAAAAGTCAGACCAAATATAAATTTTAAAAGGCTTTGAAGTAACTTTTTTTAAAAAAATAAAATTTTTTAAAAAAAGCTTATAGAAATGCTCCTATGAGGAGCTTTTTTTTTCTTTTTTTTATAAAAAATATAAAAAAAAAATTATTTTTGTTTCAAAAATATCCTCATTTGTTAAAAATAATTATAATATTACTCTCTTAAAAAAAATACCCTTGATGATAATTTTAACTAAAATTATAATTTATAAAAAAAACTTATAAAAAAAATTTATCAAATAATTTTAATTTAATTTTAAAAATTATTATTTTTTATAAAAATTTTATAATAACTTTTAAACTAAAAAAAACTATACCAAACAAGCTCTTAAAAGAAAGAAAATGATGAGAAAAAGTAGAGAAAGAATAAAAGTATTTTAGATATTTCATGTTTATCCATTAACATCGTTTACATGTTTAAAACAATTAATTTATTTTGAATATTAATAGACTCGTGTGAAATTATATTAAAATTTAAAATATTTTATTTTATTTTTATATTAAATATATATATGCTTAACTAGAAAGTATAAGAAGATTTCAAATAGTGGACCTGTTTTATTTTTCCAAAGATTTGACCTGAACCCGTATAAAGGGCAAAGTTGAAAAGTAAAATTCTAAAATAGACCCGACTTATCCCTTTGGGAACAAGACTCGAACAGGTGAAGGTGATGTTAAGAATGTAGACATAAATAGAAAATAAATGGATTGAATCAATGGTCAATGTGCCGCCTGTCATGAAAAGACCCAACAACCACGGTTCGGCTTTGCACTTTTCAAACACTGTTGGTCGCCATCTTAAGCCAGCAATTGGACGGTCATGGTGACAGCGGTGCCGCCCTTTCTGATGTGGGCCATGTTGTTCGGGTTAGGATGCTCACACCAGCACTGCCGTACAAAAGCACAACGCCTAAGACATCCCTGGAAGTGGGGGTTTGTTTTTTGGCATTTTGTTTTTTGGTTATAATGATAACAGGGTGGCAAGTTTTCTTGTGGTCCGAGGCCACTGTGGGGTTACGCCTTTTCAGACTTAAATAATTATTTAATTTTTTAAAATTTTTTATAGGAAAACCATGTATTACGTTGAATAATTATAATTAATCTAATGGAAACGTAAAATGATACAATGTACTTAAATATTCTAATATGTTGATATGAACATGTAATTAGATTGAAAACACATGAAATTTATAATCATATATAAAACGAAATTTATCAAAAGAGAAAGGAGATAGAAAGGACTACATATATACTTAATTAATTCAACCTAATCTAGTATGTATTTATAGTAACCATAAATTTATATTATTATCAACCTTGTAATTAGAAAATAAAAATACCATATTATTTTTATAAAACATGAGAAATACACCCCCAAAGGCAATAGGAGTATGTACGTACATATATATTAAAATTAATAATGTGTGTAATTAAGTAAATATTAGATGTAAAGTGGTCAAATAATCTAAAAGGTGGAGTAATAGTTGTTTAGTAGCATATTAATCATGAACACAAAAGGGTTAGGGTAAGGGTGAAGGCACTTTTTGAGCACCCTTAATGGGAAAACTTGTCGGTTGGTACAAGCAAAAAGGAGGTGACGGGGGGATTGGGAATATTCAGTCCCAAGCCCAACCACAACGAAAAGAAAACGAACAAAATCCAATCCAGCAAACGTCAACACAATCAGACGCTGACTTTTTTTGTTGTGTTAGTATTTTCATCCCATGCTAGTCGCGGTGATACTAACAGTGACAACCAGCATCCGTGCTCGTCGGTGCTGCTGAAACTTCTAAGCAACCGCGTTTTTGTTTACCAGATTTTTCTTTCTCGTGCTCTGGCTGGGTTTTATTGCGAACTGACTTATCTCTTTTAATAAAATTTATTTATGTCAGAATGTGAGACTTTTCGAGTATTCCTAGTAAAACCAAACAGAAGAAGAAAAAAGAATGCCTTTATTAGTATTCAACTACAGCTGTCATTGTCCATGTCGCTTCATAATTTAAAATGTTTCACATGACTTGGCCCTGCTTCCTCCAGCTCTTCTTACCCATCTTTGTGCTCTGCTCTAACAAATTTTAATTTCTATCGACTTAAATTTCATAAATCAATTGGTTAGCCACTTGTATGAGCCATAATTTAGTTTTGTGAGCAAAAAGCTGTATAATAAATGTATTTGTCAAACTCATCTCGGCAATCAAAACCGGGGACACAAAAATCCATCGCATTCACATGCACATTACCATGCTTTTCTCAAGGAATTGGTGATATCTCCTCCTAAAATAAATATAAAATAAAGAATATTAATGAGCTTAGTTTCACCTTTTATTTGGGCAGTCATCCGAAATTTAAAAAAAAAAAAGAAAATTAGAGTGACGCTTGCTTCTCAAAGGAAACCGGAACACACAAGGAAGGAGGATGAGGAGACACAGGAAAAAGGGGGCCAAACCCGTACTCAAAGTACGTAGTAGTGAGGTGTCGAGATTCAAGGTTTGCCCATTCCTCTTTCCACTTTCTCTTGCTTGTCCCTTTAAGCTTGGAAGTGGATTCAGTACAATTTTTATAAATTAATAATTTTAATTAAATAATATTTTTAATTAATCTTAACTTGATATTAATATGATAAATTAATAATTTATTAAATTTATAAAATAACATAATTTTAATAAAATGTATAAGTTTCACTTGATATATAAATTAATATATAATCTCTTTATACATCAAAATTTTATATATACATAACTTAATTAAAAAATCTTTATAAAGTATGACTCTAATGTTATTTGTTTCTTCTTTAAATTAATGTCTCTTTAGATCTCGTCTCTAATTTTTCTTAATGCATAGCGTTCTCGTATTGTAATAAAAAAAATTATGCAATGTGATTGTTGGTTTACCTGCATCTTTGTAGGACACAAGTTCCAGTACTAAGGGTGATGCCACTCGACTAATTTATACATCAATTAAGCATCAAAAAAGCTTAATTGATGTATAAATTAATAAATTATTGGTTTATTGATTAAATAATATTTTAATTAATAGATAAATTTTCATGATACCAGATATGTTAATTTATAAAGATTTAACTGTATTTACAAGCAATCCTAATCCATTTAGGTTCAATGCAACTTTTAGGTTATTTATAAAATTTTCAAATTTAATTGAACTCTTTTAATTAAACACTTAAAGTTACAAACTTTTTTACAATTAAGTTTAATTTAATTCCTTATTTTATATTTTCAAATTGTCATATTTAATGTGTGTGACCTATTAAATTTTTAATATGTTGAGAATAAATATAAATTATAATCCTAACCTGAATAGGATTAGATCAATCAAACCCCTTTAAAGCCATCAATTTCCAAATGATTAATTCATTTTTATGGGTTAAAGATTGACATCTAAGAATATGTTATAACTACCAAAATGTTAAGTAGAGTTATTGTGATTTGACCCAACCCTTCAGTAAACAATTTTATCTTGTTATTAGTATCTTGTCGCCAAAAAATATTTTGATGATATATAGAGTATTGGTTTAGTGTTTACTCTATATTGACTTTGTCATATTAGCACTTGAGGCTAATAATAAACTCTTTACTAAGAATAAAATACTCTTCTCTCTATCCTTATTTTGTCTTAGCCTAGGACTCACTTAGGTTATTACATACCAATGTGCAGTGGGATATTCCCCTTAGTATCAATTAGGTGATGAATCTTTTATTAGTTATTTATTTGCCTTCATGTTCTTCATATTATATCTAATATCCATCCTTGAGCATCCTTAGTTAGGATCACTAAAAACAATATCAAAGTATAGTACTCTAGACATAAAGCAACCTAATGATTTCAAATTTAAGCATCACTTACATAAGTGTTATATGAAAATTTACTTCCATAGACACTTAAGTAAAATTAATATAAAATGTTCTTATGATAGATTACGTTCAGTGAATTTGTTCATATAATAAACAGTTATATAATAGTTCATGTATCCTTCAATTTGCAAGATTGATTTCTCTCTACATGCAAAGGTAGAGGGGAAAGGGCTAGTAGGAACCCCTACCCGCTAAAGATTTTAAAAATTTTATAATAACTCTTTTTTTTAATTTTTATAATTTTGTTCTCACAATAATTTATAATGTACCTTTATTTTTTAAAAAGTTTATAAATTTGTCTTTATAATAATTTTATAATTTTACCTCTTATTTTATAATTTTTATAACATACAAATATGTCATTTGAATTTATGTTTACCTTGCATCTTATGAAAGAGTTGTTGGAGATAATAAATGACCTCTTAAAAGCTTTACAACTAAAGTCTCAAGACATACTAAATGCAATTTTTTTAGTATCACTTACTATAAAGCTTCTCCAACAATTGAGATAAGATGGATAGAAAATTTTGCTTATGTCAGTAAAGAAGTTTTGTGAAAAATATGAAATTGAGATTCTTAATATGTGGGCTAAATATAAATTGGGTAAAAGTCATATTTAAAAGGATCATGCCATAATAAGTCACTATTGTCGAATTGACTTGTTTCTTATTGCTATTGACTCATTCTTGCAAAAATTAGACTCCAAATTTAGATTTAATAAGAATGTGGTGGAGTTGCTCACTCTTGGCACACCTCGCAAATAAATATTATATAATGACTTTACCAAATATGATAAAATGCGTTTAATCCATCAATTGGATCTATTTAAGTTTGACATTTTTCATAATTAGGCTTAAAAAAATATATCTATACTTTCTAAGCTATGTTAAGTGTTACAAAAGATAGAAATATAAAAATTTAACTTTCTTGTTGGTAGATTGATCTAGCTTATCTTGACTCTTCAAGTTTTCATTACAACATCAAAACATGCATTTGTTTACTATGAAACTCATTAAGAATGATACTCATAATAGAATTTTAGATGATTTTCTTAGAAATTTGTTGATCATTTTCATTGAAAATGAAATTATTAAAGTCTTTAACATTGATTCAGTAATAGATGTCTTCACCTTTGTGAAAGATTGTCAAACTCAATTAAATATGTCCAATCTTAGCATGCAAAGTTGTTAAAAAATGTCTTTATTTTGTACTTAGCATGTAGTTGAAGTTATTTATGTAATTTTCACATGAATTTTTTTCCATATAAGTTATATTTTTGTTAAACATTGAACTTCTAGTATGATTATTTTATAGACATTGTCTTCGTCCCCTCAAATATGAAATCTTGGACTCCACTGCTACCTACAAGTGAGGAACATAATCATGTACCGGCATTTGAGCTTTCTCAATATCTAATCTTAATAAAGCATGACTTGAAACATTTAAGAATTATACTTTAATGCAACCAGAATTTCTAACTATAACATGTTATAATTTTCTTTACAAAGTATGTCTAATTTCATAGGTTTTATCCTATTAGAAAATAATAACAATTATAAAAATAAAAATAAAGAAAATTTTTATTAAATAAAATGTTTAAAGTCTCTATCCGACTAATTGATTTATAGGGCATACATTAACTCCATCCTCTAAAGGACTCATTTAGTATTGTGTTTGCGGTATTACATTGTGCTTGTGGAAATTAAAAGTACTTGTAGCCTTATTACAATGTCAAATACATGTTGATTTGGCTCTAAACTTTTTGAGTGTCAAACGACCAAAATACTCATTTCTATCTTTTAAATTACAAAATTATCTTTTTAATTATTAAAATATTTTGAATTTAAAAATACAATTTGAGTACCTTTCAAATGAAAAATTAAAAAGTATGGTGAAAATATACGTATCTAATTTCTAGTTTAAAATGATTTTAATATTTTAGAAAATTTAAATTTTTTCATATAGAGTTGTAAAATTAAATTTCACAATAATTTAATTTTTATAGCATCTTAAAAAATAATTACTTAAAAATATAAGAGTTCACTCTTTTTTTTTTTCTTTTCAACATCACATTCTTTTTAAAATATTTGAACTCTTCACAATACGATTTGACAATAATTTCTGACAGCAATTTTTAATATATATTTTTCCCAACTCGAGGGTTTTCGTAACAATAATACCAACCTAAACACTATCTCTGCAACGCCAAGGTTTGGTACGCCTGTACCTCTCACACCGGGCAAGGCAACGTGGTTGAAATGACAGCCGACACGTGGGCATTGCCATCTCGTACGGTGCAAAGTACCCAATCTCACTTAATCTCTCTCTTGCATGCATTTGCATGGAGATCCCAAATGACAGTTGTCTTTGGGCTGTCTGATTTTCCTGCTGATTTTCTACTTTTATTTAATTCTCTTAAACAAGTACTAGTAAATAATAATGCAGACAATGCAGATAATATAATAATAATAGATAGAAGAAAGATGGACAAAAAGCACAGCCTCAGAGGATCTGTGCGTGTTTTGCCCTTCCATTTTCCTTCTGTGTATGTGTGTGGGGTGTGGCAAGGGACTAGGGTTAGGGGTGTTTGACTTTGATACCCAAATAACTGGGTTTGTGGGGACGAGGTTTTTGGTAGTGATGACACTTTGCTGCTCTGTTTTGACGCCCGTTGCCAAAAAGTCACTGCCTAAAGTATTCATATCTTACAGGTCACAATCTTGAATTCCAGATCTTTGATGTTTAAACTAGGGTAAAGGAGAATCTATATGTGTTGGCACCTAGATTTGTGCTCATCGTTTTTCATTTAGAATCTATTTTATTTCTCAGTTGCATTGTAGATCCAAAAATTTGAGATTTGGGTGCAATGCATAAAGGTCAAACTTGATTACATATACTAATAAAATAATAATGTTAATTAAATTTTACAAAAAAAAAAACTATTCAAACATATCAATATAAAATTTTACGAAACTCACATATAATAACAAATTAATCAACGCATTCGAATGGTAGATATATTGTGATTCAATTATTATGTAAAATTAAAGATACATTGCAATTATACCTAGATACTAGTTTATAGTTTTAAAATGAGGAAGTGGTACAAAATGTTATTATTATTATTATATAGATTAAACATCATGCACTTTTGGTTTATGGCGTACGATACTCTCCGACACACGTATTATTTAATTTATACTTTATCCTTTGGGTTTAAGGTGTTGGATTTTTCGGCTACGCCTGTATGAATTTAAGCTTTCAAAAATTATTTGGACTGTGCCAAGTGAAGTGATTAAATGTAAAGTTTCAGATGTGACAATTAATTTGTTCATAGTTCATACATATTTCCCTCACAAGACGGTGCTCCTTCCATGTGAAAACACTATACATTACTTGTTCTCTTCCCCCTGCCCCCCCAAGGGTTGTAATGTTTGGCCATCTCCTTTTAGAGAGCAGGAAATTTTAAATGCAAGTTGGGGTGTTTCATATCTTTAATGTGTTGCAGGTTCTGAAGTTGTATGAATAAAACAAAACAAGGGAAGGAAAATCATGGGTATATTCTAACATTTTGGCATAACTTTAACATTAAGGCAACCTCTCTCATTTCCACCCCAAAGACACAAAATGTAGGACCAGTATATTGACTGCTGGTTGTGATGCTAAACTCATGGATATATACTAGAGACAATTATGGGTAAATTTTGATAATAAAAGAGAGAAATAATCAAAATATATATTTTAAATTAATTGTAATAAGTCTAATTCCTAAAATAACAAGTCAATAATAACATCAATGTAACCCTTTGGGACTATCTTCCATGCATGTACACCATCATAACCTAGCCAATTGTCCTGTCTCTGTCGCTTCTCCATCACCAAATTCAACTCAAAAGTAATTTCTACAAAGAAAAAAAAAGGTTGTATTTATTTGTTACTTCTGTTGTTTGTTATTAACTTTTGTGATTTTTTTAACACAAAAAAGGGTATTTGGAAAAAAAAATCAATAATACATTTAAAAAATGTTATATTTTAGTTTAATTTTTTAACTAAATGACAAAAAAGTATGATTTTACTTTTTATATTAAATAATTACTTTTAATTGATTTTTTTGGAACAATTACTAATATATATTTAAGCAAACATGATTTTCACCTTGTAATAGTTGCTTTCAAATTATAATGACCAATATAAATATAAGAAGAGCTGTATATGATTGGCCTATCTAATTAATTGCTACATGATACCTAATTTTTTTTGGTATTGTTAATTATCATTAATATTGTTTTCGAGTTTCCCATCTTTGCTATGAAATGATAAGCATTTCCATCAAAGGTACTCTATACTTGAACACATGAAAAGCACAATGCATACAAAATTTACAAAGACAAAAAAAAAAGAAGAAGAAGAAGAAGAATGAAGTTGGAGAAAACTCGAAAAAGCTAATGAATCACATGATATGATAGTTGAAGCTAGGATGGGGTGGTGAAATGGGTCAATTGAAGAGGATAATGATGATAATTAGACATCCCATTTTGTACTTTTAGTGGGGTGTAAGGGTTGTGTATGTATATAGCATAAAATTGTCTCAACTTGAAAATACATGCTCAACCCTCCATATGTTTAAACACAAGACATTTGGTCAGCATTTAATAAATAATATATAAATACATATATAGTTTTCTTTGGACAGATAATATTTATGTTAATAAAATTGCCACCGGATGCTTGAGATTGGATTAAACAAATAGACATTTTGTAATTAAGTGGTTTTCCTTTGTTGTTGTTAACCCATCAATCCAAGTCAACTTGAGGGTCATTCCCCAACAATGCATGGAAGTTTCAATGACTCTGAGCTTTCCCTTTCGTAATACCCATTCAATATTTGTGTAATTTTCCTCATCTCAGTCCAATGTTACTACACGTGTGCAAAGACATAATCAACCTATTTCTCTTCTCATTTTCCTTGCAAATAAATTATCCATAATATTCTAATTAAACCATATTTAACATCTTTTATCTTTTGACAGCACGAAAAACTTTTCGTAATAAATGAAACTCGAAGAAATAAATTACTCGATTTTCAAATAAAAACATGATATATCGTGTTGACGTGTTTTAAGGACACTTGAAAGCGGTACATACAAAAATATAAATATTCAATTATGGTTAATTTTTCAGACATAATTTATAATTAATTTTTTATATAAAAACCTAATTGTATATATTAATTATGATTAGAGTCAAGGTAAATAGGTATTAGTACCTAACAATGCATAGACTGACTCCAACAAGGTAACACCACTTCTCCAAAAAGTTGAAGGAAAGTTGGTCTTCATGTCATCAGAGTCATTAATGTTTAAAATGTTAACCAAAAAGCTTGGGGCAGAAGCTACGTTTTCACCAAGCAGGATGAGAAAGAAAGAGAGAATGAATGACATCAGTGGTGGCGTTTATGATCAAGTCAATCTCCTTTCATTTGCTGCAAACTCCTATTTGGTTTGGAATAAGCTGTGATGTCAATCTGAAAATGACCTCTTTATGACACATTTCTCTGCCCAACAATTTCCAGGAAGTTATTTTCTAGTCTCTTTACCATCAACTTGAACAAGAAAAGAAAACAGAAACAAAAAATCAAACCCACAATTTCATTTTGCTTTCTATTATATAGCCTCCTTCATTTAAAATTATATATCAATTTTTCAACACCCATTTTTATTTTTTATTTTTTATTTTTAAAAGTAAATATAGTTTTTAAGTGTGTTATGTGGTTACAATCGTGTTGAGTTTTTGTCTAAGTTTGTTTTGAATTTTTTTTAATTATATTTTCGGGTTTAGTGTCAGCTTCTATTATACTTAATAAAATAATTTTATTTGATTGAGAAAAAAATAGTATAGAATTGAAAATTTTAAAATTTTTCATCGAAATTGTAGAAGGAAAAAAAAGAAGAAAATAATTTTTTTTTTCAAAAAAATTGTACTAACTAAGAGAAAAGAAAAGAAAAGAAAAGAAAAGAAAAGGAAAGGAAAGAAAAGAAAAAGAAACGAAACCTCTAACAAGTAGTCCATCCACGTGGTTGGAACTTGAGAAACAAAACCAACGCTGTTTGGGGTCTTTAAATTTGCAGTTGCTGTCTCTGTCTAACATATACAATATAAGCAGCCCGAGGTCGAAGCTAGCAATGGTAGTTTCGTTTTTGCATTGAGACTTGAAAGAGTTTGGTTTTTCAGAGAAACAGAAAGAGAGACACAAGGAAAGCTGAAATCAAGAACCAAAACCCAACAAACAAATATCTCAACAATCCTCTGCTTGCCCATTTTACCCAACACCATTCTTTCTGTTTTTTTCTTTTCTTCCATCCCTTCCCATCATCATACGATTCAAGGTAATGCTTTTTTTTTTCTCTATTCTATACTGCTTTCTTCACAAATGGTGGTCTGTTATATCTGTTTTTCTTTTGGTTTTGATGACATGGGTGTTATTGGATTGTTGTTGTTTGATCATATGATTATGTTGTCATGTGCTTTTCTTAAGTGGGGTTCTGGGATTGCTTTTGTTTGATGGTTTTGGCAGATCCACAGTCCATTATTAAAGGATGCTGATAAGGGTTTCTGTATTTGGTCTTTGATTGAATGAAATGAGTTTCTTTTTTCTTTCCCGAGATTTTCAAAATTGTTCGTGTTTAATGAATAGTTTTGATTGTTAAATCGACCTTCCTTGGTTCGAATGCATAGCTCCAATGGGTACTTTGCTTCTTTGGTTATATAATCTCTCTCTCACTTATTAAACAATGTGAAGAAGAGAAAATGGATTGCTCTTGTTTCTAATAAGGTGGAAGGTTTCTTGATGGGTTATCTGCAACATGTGCTCTGGTTTCTGACAAATAGTTACCGATTTTATTTACAACAAGCATCTTGCTTTACTTTGTATCACTGATACCTTGTATATTTGTTATATAAAACGCTTAACTGAATTCAGTTTTTTTCACAGAAATCAGTGCCCCTTGTTGTCGGATGGGCGTTTCTTTTTCCTACCCATTTGCAAAATGCAGTGATGCGGACAATGGCTTAGAATCTGTCATTGTGAAATCCGTTAGTTTTGGAGATGATGAAGTCAAAACACCTGTTAGATCTATCAGTTTCAAAAGTTTAGATTCAGAGCCCACGATATTAAAATCAGTAGGTTCTGGAAAGATGATACTGGAGGGATCTGTTAGCTTTAAAGGGATAGAGTTGGAGAGAATGCTTTCAGTTAAGACTCAATTAGGTAGAGCAGAGAATTTGCCCATTAAAGCTATCAGTTTGAAGAGCAAAGCAATAGATATTCAAACCCCAAAACCCGATACATCCGTAGAGACTCCAAAACAATTACCAGTTTTGGATCCCAGCAATCCACAACATGAGGCTGCAATAAGATTGCAAAAAGTGTACAAGAGCTTTCGAATAAGGAGAAAGCTAGCAGATTGTGCAGTTCTTGTTGCACAGAGCTGGTGCGTATTATATTTATATGTTCTATATCTGACCTATCTATACAGAAGTTTTTCTTTTTTTTTTTTTATAATGCGATTGTATGTTGTAATGCAGGTGGGAGCTCTTAGATTTTGCTGAACTCAAGAGGAGTTCTATATCGTTCTTTGATATAGATAAACATGAAACTGCTATTTCACGTTGGTCAAGGGCGAGAACTAGAGCTGCTAAGGTTGGAAAAGGTTTATCAAAGAATGATAAAGCTCAAAAGCTTGCTTTGCAACACTGGCTTGAGGCAGTAAGTCAAATTGCAGTAAAAACGAGCTTAATTTACCGTTGTACTTCATTCTCTGTTACTTATTCCAGTTTCATGTTATTCAGATTGATCCAAGGCATCGTTATGGACATAATTTACACTTCTATTATAATCAATGGCTCCAGTCTCAGAGTCAAGAACCCTTCTTCTACTGGTAATTTTCTTTAACTGAGAGTTTTGTTTGTTTAGTATGATGTTCTGATATTAGGTTGAATAAATTAAAACTGAAAATGGTTATGCTTGTTCCGAAAATGCAGGCTGGATATTGGAGAAGGGAAGGAAGTAAATCTGGAAAAATGTCCTAGATTAAAGCTTCAACAGCAGTGCATCAAATATCTCGGTCCGGTGGGTCTTTATTTCTTTTCTTCACCAAACTTTATCTGGATTTATATTCAAACTTTTACTGAAATAATTATCCACAACACAGAGGGAAAGGAAGCCCTATGAAGTTATTGTGGCAGATGGAAAGTTCATCTACAAGCAAACAGGGAAGCTTCTCCATACCACTGGAGAAGATCGCGATGCTAAGTGGATTTTTGTCCTCAGCACATCAAAGATCTTGTATGTTGGCAAGAAGAAGAAGGGTACATTTCAACACTCTAGCTTCTTGGCTGGAGGTGCCACCATTGCTGCTGGAATATTAGTTGTTGATAGTGGTGTCCTCAAGGTATAGCTATGCATAATATCTTTTTTCTTTTGGTTTTTTGTTTACTGCTTTGTGCTCTCTATGTGTTGAGACAATCTCTTAACGATGGTTGCTTGTTACTCTCTTCAACAGGCTGTTTGGCCTCACAGTGGTCATTATCGTCCCACAGAAGAAAATTTTAATGACTTCATTTCATATCTAAGGGAGAATAATGTGGATCTAACAGAT
>NW_018397257.1:2216990-2219145 GCF_002168275.2 Theobroma umbraticum | reverse complement strand
GAAAAAGAAAAAACAAAGAAAGTATGTTATATGCTTTGCATATTGTTTTTGGAGAACTGAGAAAAAATATACTGATAGTGCTTCTTTTGTTGCGTTCAGAGGACTCCAGTGGATGAAGATGAAGGCTTGGTTAACAAACAAAGAAGCAGTAATCATCTCAGATGCAACTCATCTGAAGAGGACTTTATTTTAGAGACTGAAGAGGTCAGAGTCAAAGATTCAATCAAAGTGGTAGTTGATTCAAGGGTACAAGAAACTAGTGCTGCCCTTGAACGGCCCAGGTCAAGCAGGCTTCTCAACCTTAGCAGAAAATTGACTAATCTTGAAATACCAAGAAGAACAGAATTGTTTGAGATGTCAGATGTTGACCATAGAGCTGTTGTGCCATGTAACAATGACAATTCGGTGGATTCTCCATTGGAGGATGGTTATGAGACAGAAGAGGAAACCATTGCTTCAGAGCAGGATTCAATGGTTCCAAAACAAAAGATTGACAGAGAGGTAGAGGATATTCCTGAAGAGTCAATTCTTCAAAGGATTAACTCTAAAAAAGGAATGAAGTCATATCAATTAGGGAAGCAGTTGTCATGCAAGTGGACTACAGGAGCAGGGCCACGGATTGGTTGTGTGAGGGACTACCCCTCAGAACTCCAATTCCGGGCTTTGGAGCAGGTGAACTTGTCTCCAAGAAGTGCGAGCGACACAAAGTCATACTTTTCTCCTCGGTCTGCTAGTAGCCTGAGTCCTAAAGTTTCAACACCAGCAGGTGCCAGGGAAGAAATGAGAAGCTTAAGTTTACCTGTGCTCAAGAAGGAAAATTTGTTGCAGAGGAGCATCCATTCCAGAATGCAGTCGTCCCCATTATTAAGAGGAGCAGTTGTTTGTAACATACCATAGTGGGTACATTCCCAGTTGATTCTTTTAGTGTGAATAGAAAAGATGATATAGGAATTGTGTTTATCATTCTTTTCAACACTTGGTTCATGTACACATTTTTTGATTTGTTCATCTTGTATCATAAGATGACATATGACAGTTGTATTTGTAGGAGTTTTGGGTTTAATGCCCTTTGAATACAAAAGGAAAAGAATTTACCTTTTTGGCAATTGTAAGCTCAGATGAATTTTCATTCAACCTTTAATAGAAAGAGGAGCAAACTGGCAGCAGCAGCTTTTACTGGCCCACTTTCCCATCTCTCGGCAATGGGCCTTCTTGGGTAGGTTTCGCCTGGGCCTGGCCATGAACACTTGCAGTGGCAACCGTTAAACCATCAACCGTCTTTAACTCGTTACAATAAAAAGGGTTGCATTTGAATTGAAAAAACACAAAAATATTTTTGAAATAAACAGAACTTTGGATTTTGACAGTAATTGGATATTTATATTAAATATAATATTATTGTCGACATCTTCTTCTCTCTAATAGGTTGAATTTAATTTTTTTTTGTTTGGGTTTCATATAAATAAATAAATAAATAGGTTGGATCTGGATTTAGGACTAATCCAACGTACATTTTAAATGGCCCAAATTAAGATTTAATTTTTTTGTTTGTCAACTAGGAAACCCAAATCCTCTGATGTCTCATTCTACCCTCTCATGCCCTCATGCTTGATTCTTCCGCACCATTGTTCTTCCAAAGTAGCTCGCTCGTTCCTTGGTTGCTGCAAGTAGGGTTTCCCTCCACACACATTAAGAAATTAAGTACCCTAATTAGGGTTTTGAATGCATATGCATTTTTTTATTAGATTAGGTGCGTTCCATCTAGGGGGTTTTGAGATAATTTATGTGTGTTAATTGAGGCTAAGCTTAGGTTGTTTCGCAGGTCAAATTAACAATTTAGTGCCTATACTTTACTTAAATATTGGGTTTAGTCTCTATTATAATTCATTAAAGCCAAGTCCTTATATTTCAAAATTTGTTAATGTCAATCCAATCATTTAACACCGTCAAGCTTCTTTGTTAAACTTGCTGATGACATGATGTTGATAAATGTTATATCTAGCTCATGTACTCTATCAAAATGTAAATTGAATTTTTATACTTTGTTAAAATGTTAAATTTAATCTTTTTATTTTAATTTATATAAATCAAGTTCTTATACTATCAAAAATTGTTAATACTGGCATAATTATTAATATCATCAAGTTTTTCTATT
>NW_018397257.1:2214913-2216890 GCF_002168275.2 Theobroma umbraticum | reverse complement strand
TCATGGAAAACTAAAAATAAAAATGAGTTTGATAAGAAGGAAGATGTTATAAGTTTTGAGTGCAAGAAACTTGAAAACTTCAAATCAGAATACCCCTTGCTAAAGGAGGAAATTCCCAAGAAAAATAGAAAATCAAAGAAGCTATTGTGGTTGTAACCTAGTTTGATAGTGATGTTTCAAGTTCAGAAGTTAAAGAAGAGAAAGTGGAAGAAAAAGCAAACCTATGTCTGATGGCCAAAGATGATGAATCTGAGGTATCTTCTGCTCTTTGTGATATTTCAATTGATAAATTTGAAGAAGAATATGAATGTCTTTGTGATGAGTTTAAAAAGCTTGTATCAAAATATAAGGCTTTAAAAAGAAAGACTACATCTCTTAAAAATGATTTAGAAAAGATAAGGCGTGATTTCAACTTTATTTTTGAACAAAGAAATTTTCTTCAAACTGAACTAGAACACTTTAAAACAAATTTTGAAGTTCTGAAATTGGAACTTGAAAACAGAACTAAAGCATTGCAAAAGGAAATTGATGAAAACATTGCTCTTAAGGATTTAAGAAAAGAAACATCAAGAAGAAATACAAACTTTAAGAGAAATTCTGATGGTTTCTCATCTAGATATTATGTTTGTGGTAAAAAAAGTTATCTTTCTTATGATTGTTATAGAAAAAAGAGCACTCAAAGAACAAAAATGATTTGGGTACTAAAGGCTCTTATGTAGCAACTAACCTTCAAGGACCCATTAAAGTATGGGTACTTGTTAAGAAAAACTAAAAATTTATCTTGTAGGTTAATCCAAACCGAGAAGACATATGTTCACAAGCTCAACTAAAGTAGAAGCAACCATGGTACATGGATAATGGCTACTCAAGGTATATGACTAAAAATGAAATGCTGTTTGCTTAACTGGATAAGAAAAAAATGAGGCACAGTATCATTTGGAGATGATTCAAAAGGTAGAATTCATGGAATAAGAACTATAGGTAAAAATTCTCATGTTCAAATTAATCATGTGCTATTTGTTATAGGCTTAATGCATAATCAATTAAGGATCAGTCAATTGTGTGATAAAGGTTTTAAGGTATGTTTTGATTCATATAAAAGTTAAGTTATAGATATTAGTACCAACAAACTTTCATTCATAGGAAAAAGAATAAAAAATATGTATGTTATATTTCTTAAAGATTTTAAGCTAAACGGTGAGACATGTCTTATGGTAAATGATGAAAATGATAGCTGGTTATGGCATCGAAGACTTGGACATGTAAGCATGTATACCATTTCAAAACTAATGAGAAGAAATCTGGTTATGGGATTACCTGAACTTAAATTTGAGAATGATCAGATTTGTGATCCTTGCCAATTAGGACAAGTTAGAACATCTTTCAAAGCCAAAAAGATTATTTTAACTTCTATACCTCTTGAATTGTTGCATATTGATTTATTTAGTTCAATCAACATATCTAGCTTAGAAGGTAAATTATATGGTTTTGTGATAGTTGATGACTATTGTAGATATATTTGGGTCTACTTCTTTGCTCACAAAAATGATGCACCACTTGCATGTGCAAATCATTGTAAGAGAGTTCAGAATAAAAAAAAGACTTCTCATTGTTAGCATCAAAAGTGATCATGGAGGTGAGTTTAAAAGAGATGATTTGAAAACTTTTGTAATGAAAAAGGGTTGAATCACAACTTTTTTGCATCTAGAACACCTCAACAAAATGAGGTTGTTGAGAGAAAAAATTGAACTTCAAAAGAAATGGCTTAAACCATGCTTTGTGAAAATAATTTACTAAAGTATTCTTAGGCAAAAGCTGTCAATATAGTGGCCTATATTCTAAACAGAGTTTCAATAAGGGCCATGATATCTAAAACTCCCTATGAATTATATAAAGGCAGAAAACCAAACATTTCTCATTTTAAAAGTTTTAGCTGTAAATGCTTTATTTTGAGCAGTAGAAAACATTTTCTTAGAA
>NW_018397257.1:2205756-2214813 GCF_002168275.2 Theobroma umbraticum | reverse complement strand
TCCAGGTCAGTCTTTACGTTTCCCTCAAACCTTGAGGGCGCCTTCCACAAAATCAGTATCTAGTTACTATAATTTTGTTATTCAGCACTCAGGAGAGCTTGCCCTTGTATGGGAAGCCAATGTCACGTATTGGAGGATTGATTTGAGCTCCAATGATGTTATTATGGAAGCAATATTTGATTCTAATGGTGCTTTAGGGCTAGTTGATGATAAAAGTAGAACAGTTTGGTCCGTAGCAAGTGAGGACTTTGAAGATCTCTCTGTGGCTTTGAGGCATCTTAGGATTGATTCTGACGGTAACCTGAGAATTTACTCATGGGTTAATTTGCTTCATGCTTGGAGAGTAGGGTGGCAGGCAGTTGAGAACCAGTGCAACATCTTCGGTTCTTGTGGTTTGTACAGCATATGTGGCTTTAATTCGACAGGACCTATTTGTGATTGTCTGTATCAGGATTCAGTTGCTTGGGGATCTGACCTTCCCTTGGTGGATTCTAGTGGTTCTGGATGCAGGAAAATGGCTGATTTGGAGAACTGTAAGATGAGGACTAGCATGTCAACCCTGAGACAGACAGTTCTGTATGGTCTTTATCCCCCTCAAGATGTTGATATGATGCTAAGTGAGGCAGCTTGTAAAGAGTATTGCTCCAATGACACCAGTTGTATGGCAGCCACTTCAAAAAATGATGGCTCGGGAGTTTGTACAATTCAAAGAACGAGCTTTGTAAGTGGCTATAGGAGCCCATCAAGTCCTGCAGTTTCCTTCTTGAAGGTGTGTTTGGTTCCTCAGGCAGTTTCAGCTAGGGGAGCTAATCCCCACAGCAGTGCCAAGTCAATTCCTTTGACATCTACAAGATTCCTTGGTCGTGGAGGTGACAAGAATATGTTTATAAGGGCTATCATTTTAATAGTTTCGGTAACAACCATGGGCTTTATCACCATTGAGATTTTTGTGCTTTGGTATATCTATCGAAGATGGCAAACTGAAGCTCAAGCAAGGATCCCATTTGGAAAGTACACTCTGATGAATCATCATTGCAGCTTTCTCATCAGAGTATCTTTTGAGGAGATAAAACAGATTACTAGTAACTTTTCAAACCAGCTTGGCCCCTGTGTCTACAAAGGTGTGTCTCCCCATAAAAGCCCTATTGTTGTGAAGGTATTGGACAACGTTGTTGCAAGCGAGAAAGATTTCCAAGTTGTGGTTTCTACCTTGGGCCAAATGTATCATCGGCACCTTGTGCCTCTGAAGGGTTCCTGTTTTGAAGCAGAACACAAGTGTCTGCTATATGAGTATATTTCAAATGGCTCTTTGGATAAGTGGCTATTTGACGTGGAGAAAAGAAAGACTGAACTAAATTGGCAACGGAGGCTTGATATTGCTCTTGGGGTTGCCCGAGCGCTTGCATATTTGCACACAGAGTGTCAAACATGTGTAGCACATGGGAACTTGAAGCTTGAAAATGTCTTGCTTGATGAAAAGCTTGTTCCAAAGGTTACAGATTTTGGGCTTAGGACCCTTCTCGGAAAGGAAGCGGCTTCTTCTTCAGAGTCTCCAATAGAAAGAGATATTTTCATGTTCGGGGAGATGCTAATGCAAATTGTTACCTGTGAAAGTGACATTCTTGGTGGCGATATGCACTCGCTCATTACTATGATTAATGAAGAACATAAATTGGAGGATAGCGTTGCTTCTGAAAAATTAGAAAGAGCTGTAAGAATAGCTCTTTGGTGTTTGCAAAACCAACCATTTTTACGGCCTTCCATTGGTGAAGTGGTTAAGGTATTGGAAGGTTCACTTTCGGTAGATAGGCCCCCATCAAATTTTGCTTTTAAACAGGGCTGATAGATGGTTGACTGAGATTGAAGTAAATGCCTAGAAGAAGACTGACTTAGGTTTCTCATATATAGTATAGAGCTTGGGAGGTTTTGGTTTCCAAGTAACTGATTAATTACAAGGATGCTGCATGTTATTGACATTTCTGAGATATAAATGATACTGGTTTCCTAATTGTTGTTCATTCTCTTGCATGGAAGTCATTGTTTTTGTTAAGCCAACCAATCTGAATACCAAATGATATGTTGAGAAAGCAAAGAGTTAGTGTCTACCATGTTTGTGTTGTACCATCTAACAACAGTTTGTCAAATATTAATATTTTGTTTCTTGGAATTGAAGGTATAATTAAATGATTTAATCAACAAATATGAAAAATATATTTTTCAATAGGTAAATTAACTTGTGAAATATTAATTACATAAAAATCGTTGAATGAATTAGAAAACGAAGCTAAATCTATTAACAATGATCATGAATTTTCTGAGAAAACAAAAATTATATAAAAAAGAAAAGTAAGTAATTTATTTTTGAGTTTGGCATAAAGAATATTATTTTGAAAAACAGGCAAATGTTTGTTGTATAAAAATAATTACAATGTATAAGAAATCAATTTTTTACTTTACACATTAAGAGGATACTATTGTCTATAATTAATTTTACAGATTATTTCATCTTGATAAAAAAGATCAATTAAACCATCCTTTAACAAGATTTTACAGATTATAGTTTTAATTTTTAATTAATAATATACATAAATATTAATTTTAAATTTATTTTAATTGAATATTTATGAAGTTCACAAATCATACTAAATAATAAAATATAGATTAAAATACCTAAAAAATAACTAGTAAACGGGGATTGAACCAAAGGAAAGGCTGAACACAGTAATAATAAAAATGGTGATCCTTTGAAACGTACACAAACAATAGCATTCTTTCAAGAGGATCCATGTTCAGTTTGTATAATTTCTCACGTTTTTTTTTATTTTTTTATTTTTTTTCTTTGAGAATGAAATTGTAGTGTAGATGCCAACAATAAGAATTAAATCCAAAATAACTGGTTAGCTTATCTTATCTTGATCATCAATGGACTCAATTAGTCATTGGCTTGTACAATTTCTTATCATCTATTATTAAATTTGGCAATGAGTTAATTAATTACCATTAATCATTACCACATATTGTTGTATTATTAGAATCTTGATGATCTCTCGAAAGTACAAGTCCACATTAACTTGAGTTTTAAGAAAGATAATATTTGATATAAAAAAAAAGTATATTTTTTATAATGTACTTAATTAAATTATATTATAATGATTTATAATAAATTATTATAATATAAGATTGTAACATAGTCACATTACAGTTAATAGATGTAATATAATTACGGTTTAAAACTAATACGATTTGATTGTATTGTTCTCTACAATATTTTTAAAAGCATATTTTCCTTTTAACTTTTAAAAAAATTACTCACAATTAAAATAAAATAAAAAATATAAAAAATTATATTAAAAAAATAAAAATAAAAATAAAAATAAAAATATAAAATTATTATAAAAATGATATTACATAAAAATTAATAATTAAAAATATAAATATTTTAAATTTATATTTTATTATATAAATTTAATTTTAAAAATTAATATTATATTCTTAATAAAATATTTATAAAAATTTAATATTATTTTTTTATATTTTACTCATAACTTTACTCGTATATAAAAAATTATAATATTATCTTTTTTCACATTTGTTATAATAAAATAAGATGCAATGGATAAGACACCAAGAAGATCAAAATTTCAGGCGACATGCAGATAGTAAAGCATGGGTTGACGCTTGCACACGCATTCCTTCACAAGCTGAGCCTGAAACCATATCAACCACTCACTCAATTACTTAACTAAAAATTTATATATACGACCAGGAATTGCCAAAGGCCCATCTCATATTTTCTCACTCTCTTCTCTCTTATGTTGTGACACCGTGAACCGTTTTCAGCCTCAGGTTGTTTCTCTTCTTTCTTCCTCGTTGTGAAGTAATCAGCCAAAATTATTGTTAACACTTAAAAGATCAAGAAAAGAAGAAAAGAGTGATATAGAGAGAGGCAGCCATGGATGTTCTCAGAGCTTCTTCGGGCATTGTTCCTTCACCATACATTCCAACAGCAACAATCAACAACACCCAGTTTACTAAACCTTTGTTTCGGAATTCTCTGTTCAAACCACTTCATCATAAAAACGTATCGAATTCCAAGTTGTTTACCACCTTGTCATCATCCCCGGCATCCACAGAATCTGTGGATCGACCTCAGCCAGAAGTTGAGGCTGACAGTGAGCAAGGGAAATTTGACTGGTATGCACAGTGGTACCCAGTTATGCCAGTGTGTGATTTGGATAAGAGGGTGCCCCATGCAAAAAAGGTGTTGGGACTTGATCTGGTGGTGTGGTGGGATAGGAATGAGAATGAGTGGAAAGTGTTTGATGATACTTGCCCTCATAGGTTGGCTCCTTTGTCTGAGGGAAGAATTGATCAATGGGGGAGGTTGCAATGCGTATACCATGGTTGGTGCTTCAGTGGCTCCGGTAACTGCAAGTTCATTCCTCAAGCTCCCCCGGATGGCCCTCCGGTATTCCCTCTTGAACGATAACCTGATTTCTTAATTCACATTTGCATGTTTAATCTGTTCCCTTTCTTCTTTCTTGTTGTTAAGATAGTGAGGAGCTTATGTATCTTATGGTTCGTCTTCCCACAACTTATGTTGATTTTGTAATCACAGTCCATTTCCAGCAATTTCCTGTGATGTCTGGGTCTGAGCATTTTTGGCAAAAAGGATACTCTTCTTTACCTTTACATTCAAATTTGCAGGTCCACACATTCAAGAAAGCATGTGTGGCCGCTTATCCTAGCACCGTGCAGCATGACATTTTGTGGTTTTGGCCAAATGCTGATCCTCAATACAAAGATATTATTACGAAGAAAAAGCCCCCTTACCTTCCGGAATTGGAGGATCCTTCATTTTCAAAGTTGATGGGAAACAGAGATATTCCTTATGGGTATGCAAAGTCATAACTTGAGATTATCAAAAGATTCAATTCTACTGTTATGTCTTAGTATGGCCACATGCACTGCCTAAGCCAGTGTTTCTTTTTTCTTGCATACATCCCAACAAAATTTTGTATCCATTTTCTCTCACTAAAGCATATGACTTCTGAGCTTGATTACTTAAAATTTGAACTTAATCCTATCCTTAAATTCTAAATTTTGCCTTACCTGGCTGTAAATAACTTCAATAGATTCAAGCCAAGGGAAGTCCTGATGTCTATTAGCTTCTGCAATGTCAGAATTTGGTGATCAATTCCATCTTATTGCTTCTTCCCTTCCATTTTCTCATCTTTATAGCTTCTTGAATGATGCTACTACTTCAACATCTTTTGGAACTCATAGTTCTCCCGGCATGTCATTTGTACTACTCCCTTCGCTCATGGTGTTAGTCACCACTCACCACTACTCCTTCAAGGACTCACTGTAGATAATTATAGACCTCTACTCTTGATCCTTAAAGGAATAGGCAGCTACTGTGACTTTTTTAAGTCCTAGATTGCATTGGACTATATTTTGTTATAGTACAGAACTTTGAATGAATTAAAAAGGTGGTGATGCACATAATTAAAAAGAAAGAGCATAACTAAATCCAAAACCATCCGGAATGAGTTGGATCTTGCTGAAAGGATCATTTGGCAAATTGGACAAACTTCTTTCAGCAGATAGAAGGTTAACTAAAGTTTACAGAAGTTCTATTGAGAACGTAGAACTACAAGTCTACATGCAGGAGACACCTAATACGATTGGTATTTGCTGAATTTTCTTTAAGTAAACTTTCTCACTTTCAGGTATGAGGTCTTGATTGACAATCTTATGGATCCTGCTCATGTTCCATATGCACATTATGGAATAATGCAAACTCGGAGCCCCAAGAGTAAGAAGTTCTTAATGTATTTCAAGACTTTTTCCCTCCTCTCCCAAATGAATTTCACACATCTAATTGTACATTATCCTTCACAGTCAAGGCTGACAGAGAAGGGGGAAGACCACTTGAGATGAGTGCCAAGAAGTTGGATGTAAATGGTTTCACTGGAAAGCAGGACTGGGGCAGTTCTAAATTTATTGCACCTTGCATCTTTCATGCTTATGCTGATCCTGCAGTTGATCAAAGAAATGGATCTGAAACCCCAACTGAAACCAAAAAGGTTCTCCATTCAGCTTTGAATTAGCTATTTGGTGTAATTAATATTGTATATTGCTGTTATTGGCGTTCCAGATGGTTTTATTCATAAAACTGTAATTTGTGCAGGCATCACCAGCAAATCGGAAACTTTCTTTGATTTTTATGTGTGTTCCAGTCAGTCCAGGTAATAGCAGATTGATCTGGACCTTCCCGAGAAACTTTGGTATTTGGATTGATAAAATTGTTCCACGATGGATGTTTCACATTCGACAGAACCTGATTCTTGATTCTGATTTGTATCTTCTTCATGTTGAGGTGATTCGTATATCTCGTGCTCAAACAAAAGTTTCATTTATAACCATTCTTAAGGAAAGTATTTATTTTGGTGTGCTCACTAATACAATTATGTGATCAACCACTAACAGAGAACTGGGAAGTTTCTAATCAGGATTGTACTACCTAACATCCGCCTCTCATTGTAGGAGCGTAAGATAATGGATATTGGTTCTACCAATTGGCAAAAAGCTTGTTTTGTGCCTACAAAGTCAGACGCCTTAGTGGTTGGTTTCAGAAGGTGGTTAAACAAGTATGCTGGCAGTAAGATTGATTGGAGGGGGAAGTTTAGTGGAGCTCTTCCTCCATCCCCTCCTAGAGAACAACTGATGGACAGGTAAATCAAGTACTTCATCCTACAACCTTGACTTTCTGAGTGAATGGTCATGCATCTTTCCTCTGATGATGTTTAGTGGCCAAAACAAAAATTAGTGTCAGTGATTTTTAACTATTAGAACTGTTAGTTCAATAAGAAGCTTTTTGTTAACTTCCGCAGGTACCGGTCTCATGTGGTGAACTGCAAGAGTTGCAATACTGCATACAAGGGTCTCAATGCACTTGAAGTCATCTTGCAAGTCATATCCCTTATTTCGATTGGGATTGTTGCTGCAACAAAGCAGGGTGTGATGTCAATGGTCACTAGAACAACAGTGGTTTCGATGGCAATCATATGCTTTGCAGCTTCAAGATGGTTGGCTCACTTCATCTACAAAAATTTCCATTACCATGACTATAACCATGCCTTTCGCTGAGATTAGTGATTCACCAATAATTTAGTAAGGTGAAGCTAATTGGGCACTTGTATAAACCTAATAGGCAACCATATTTGGCTAGCAGTTTCAGAACCACAGTTAAGAGACCTTAGTTGTTGTCTTCATCTTGAAGTAAACATCTGTTTCAAAAAGCGACCACAATATATGCATTTCGAATTGCTTTGCATTTTGAATTGGCTAGCAGTTCAGAGCTGAGCAGGCTGCCTGCTAACGGTGCAAAGGGGAAGATACCGAAGGTGAATCCGTGTATCAGAATAAACTTGGATGACTTTATTAGCCAAAGTGCGATGCTTGATATTTGAAACAATTTTCTCATTTCGGTCCTCTCCCAGCATGAAGTCTTCGTTGCTTTAGCTGGAATTTCAGGTCTGGGTAAAATGTGAAGTTGTAAACCCATAATCTTCCTTGCTTTCTGGGTTCAAAGGTGTAACTGCTACACTTACAAGAAGCGCTGCAAAAGTAAGCAGAAGACAACATTGATTTAGTAACTTTTCAGAGTTACACCACATAAGTGATTAACTTGAATACTTCATATGAATCTTAACGATTTTGCTTACATCAAATATAAGGGGGTACATCCAAACGTACTCCCCATTTGCACTTACCTCATGTGCTCATAAAAAAATTTGGCCTTGTTAGTTTACAAAAAATTATTATACCCCATAAAGCTTTAAAAGCTTTTCACTTGAGTCCCTAAAGAAAATAAATAGGTTAGGAATTTTTATTGTCAAGTAAACTAACATCACTTTAGGTCCTTTCTCACTATCAAGTCGCATATCTTAACAAATCTGTTTAGTGGTTGTTTAGGGTAGTTGGAAGAGTAAATCGTTGACGAATAATATGTCAAGTTGAAAAGTTAAAGACTTAAAACTTAAAAGTGATTGGAGTTTATAGACATAATGCTCAAAAAAGTCTCTAAACTATTTAAGAAAATGCAAATAAGTCTTTATAACTTTTATTGTATTCAATCAAGCTCTTATATTTTCATTTTGGATCAAATAAACCCTTATGACTAATGGTTAACTAATTATCATTAATCGAAATACCATTTGTCATTTATGTTCACATAATACTAACGTGGTGATAATTTAGAGAGTGAAAAATGCCACATGATTATGTCATTATGTTATATTACTATGTCACGTTATTATTAATTATGATATGTCTGCCTGTCGTGTTATCCTCAATTAGGACATGTCAACATGTCATGTGGTATAGAATGACAAGTGGTGTTTTGATTAAGTCAACCAAGGGCTTATTTGACTCAAAATAAAAATATAAGAGCTTATTTAGTTAAAAATAAAAATTCATGGGTTTGATTGAATGCAATAAAAGAATAAGGGCTTATTTGAATTTTTTATAAATGGTTTAAGGGTTTTTTAGGTATTATTCCAGTTTATAATGTACCAAATTATTACCATCAGCCATCCACTACAAAAAAAGGGTTTTACCGATGGAAATGATTCCATCTATAAATTTCGTTGACATTGCCAACAGAGTACAGATCGATTTCATAGTAAACATGTTGCGAGAAAAATGGACGAAATATTGACAGAAGGCATTCTTTTGGAAAGTGGTCGGTAATTTGATGGCGCATATTGAACAAGGAAGGCACAAAGATTCTCGACCAGTCCTGTTCATCGGTGTTGATGATCTTCGACGGGATTTAGAGATTAGATTCTCAATGGGAATATCCGTCAACAATGCATTTACAATATTGACAGAGTTTCTCATAGAATTGCCATAAGTAACGTTGTTTCAGAAATTTGTAGATTTATTAACTATATTATCGATGGAGTTTCTGTCAATAATATCTTATAGGATTTTTAATTATTGATGAAGTATTCTGTTTGTAAATTTAATAAATAGATAACCCCATTAGGC
>NW_018397257.1:2204084-2205656 GCF_002168275.2 Theobroma umbraticum | reverse complement strand
AAAGTGGGTGTTTAGAAACAAGGTAGATGAACCAGGTAATGTGATAAGAAACAAAGCTAGGCTAGTTGCTTAAGGATATAATCAAGAAGAAAGTATCTACTATGATGAAACAATTACTCCTGTTGATAGGATAGAAGCCATAAGATTGTTGCTTACATTTGCATGTTTCATGAATTTCAAATTATTTCAAATGGATGTGAAAAGTGCATTTTTAAATGGTCTTATTCAAGAAGAAGTCTATGTCAAACAACTACTTGGGTTTGAGGATTTAAAAAAGATTGATTATGTTTTCAAACTGCATAAGGCCTTCTATGAATTAAAACAAGCTCCAAGAGCTTGGTATGAAAAACTCTCAAAATTCTTAGTTGAAAAGGTTTATATTAAAGGAAGTATTGATACAACACTATTTATTAAGAAATACTTGAATGATTTAATTATAGTTCATATTTATGTGAATGAAATTGTAGTTGGTGCTACTAATGAAGATTTGTGTAAGAATTTTGTTGAAAAAATGCAGGATGAGTTTGAAATGAGCATGATGGCTAAACTAAAATTCTTTCTTGGCCTTCATATCAAATAATGTGAGGATGGTATCTTTATCAATCAAGAAAGATACATTCAAGACATACTAAAAAAATTTGATATGATGAAGCTAAAGTCAATTAACAGTCTAATGAGTCCTTCAACCAAGCTTGATAAAGATAAAAAATGGAAAGAGTGTTGATCAAAAGCTTTATAGAGGTATGATTGGCTCTTTGCTCTACTTAATTGCTAGTAGACCTGGCATACAATTTAGTGTATGCTTGTGTGCACGTTTCAACCATATCCTAAAGAGTCACATTTAACAGCTGTAAAAAGAATCTTTAGGTATCTTTTGGACACACAAAGTTTAGATTTATGGTATCCAAGAATCATCTTTTTATCTTATTGATACTCTGATGCTGATTTTAGTGGAAGTAAAATGATAGGAAAAACACTAATGGCACCTGTCAGTTTGTTGAAAATATGCTTGTATCTTGGTCAAGTAAAAAGCAAAACTCTATTGCATTGTCAACAATTGAAACTGAATACATATTTTTAGAAAGTTGTTGTGCTCAAATTATATGGATTAAACAATAGTTAAAAGATTTTGGAGTAACTAAGCATAATTTACCCATATTTTGTGATAACACAAATGCTATAAACATCTAAAAAAATCTAACTTAGCACTTTAGAACTAAACACATTGAAATTCGACATCATTTTATTCAAGATCATGTGCTTGAAAGAGACATTACAATTGAGTTTGTCAACACTTTGCATCAATTGTCGAATATCTTCACTAAACCTTTAAATGAAGAACAATTTTGTGAAATTAAGAGAAATCTAGGAATACTTAATGTAAATGAGCTTTAGGTAAATCCCTTGACTTTTCCTTTTATAAGACAATAGAGATTTAGTCGATAGAGAGAATCATTTAGTTGATTAAAAATGTTCTGTGTTGATGATCCTTTTATTTAGAATGCTTAACTTAGTTGGTTAAATGTAAAACTTAATCCACTAAGAAACTAAAATAACAAAAATTTATTTTAA
>NW_018397257.1:2182176-2203984 GCF_002168275.2 Theobroma umbraticum | reverse complement strand
AAAAATCATTGCCTTTGTTATCTCTCAGACCCCTCAATGTTCACTTTGGGACTAATGAATCCACCCCTTCTAACTCTTCTTGAACCGGCAGATCATCCCTGTTTTGCTAATGACAAAAAAGGGAAAAAAGTAAAAGTAACAATATAGTAATTTAGGAATTTGATTCTAATGATGCATAGTTATTTATGACATTCTACTATTTTGACTACTGATAGTTAGTGCTTGGATGTTGATGGCTTAGTCTTTGTTATCTTTGTTGGATTGTTAGTGACATTTGTTTTAGAATGGATATGGTATGTTGATGAAAATATGCTGATGATAGTTGGTTATAATATTGATAATATCCTGTCACTTATAACTTTAATTCTGCAAGCTTGTATGTCAATTCGTGAATATATTCTGTTAAATGTTTGAATCAATGCTTGTTATTTTCAAGAAAAAATAGATAGAAATTAGCTGGCCTATTAAGTTGGATAACAACATAGCTTGAAAAGATCATGCATATATTAAGGGGGAGCATACACTCAGGGAGAGAAATTCCTCATCTTGTGCAAAACAAAAAGAACGAATAGACACTGTGCTATTAATCAAGGAATATTTTGTCATCATAAAAAAGGGGGAGATTGTTGGCTCCATAAGTTTTTGATGATAATAAAACATTCTTGCTTATTAATATCTAACTATACTACTTAAGTGTGTAGATGAAAATGTATGTCAACAATAAATTAA
The DNA here is from genome assembly GCF_002168275.2 of Theobroma umbraticum. Taxonomy (NCBI): domain Eukaryota; kingdom Viridiplantae; phylum Streptophyta; class Magnoliopsida; order Malvales; family Malvaceae; genus Theobroma; species Theobroma umbraticum. The sequence continues at coordinate 2,203,255 of NW_018397257.1, read as the reverse complement.
TCACTAAAAAGAAAATATCAAAACTCATAAGTGTAAGGAGTTATAAATAAGCCACAAACAAAAACTTTTTAGTCAGATAACCAAGGGAGTTAGTCAGCTAAAGCGCGAAAGTGAAATTGATTGCTTCAAAGACAGTAAGTTCTTAATCAATTAAAATCTTACTTAACCGATTAATGGAGTAAAGCAGATTACGAGACAGAGAAGACTTAATCGACTAAGAAGTTTGGTTAGTTAATTAAAAGCTCACGGTCAAAAATTTGATTACAAGACAGAGAAGACTTAGTCGATTACGAAGTATTGTTAGCCAGCTAAGAGCTCACTGCTAGAGAATTTGATTGCGAGACAAAGAAAACTTAATTAACTAAGTAGCATAGTTAGTCAACTAAGAGCACATTGTCTGAAAATTTAAATTTGAATACTTAAAGATAGACTAATGGCTAGAATTGACTCTAAATTGTTTTTAACAGTCTAAAGCTGCCAACATCTTTCAGAGTTGGTTTTTCAAGTATGAAAGACATCTTTAACGGTTAAGAAGAAGAAAAGATGCTTTCAAGATAAAAAAGAGCTCAAAAATAGCAAAAACTCTCTCCATCCTTTATGCACGTCACTCTAATATTTGTAATAGAGTTTAGCACTTCATCTTGTACCATTCAGATTAGGTTAGTGATCATAGACACTTCTTTATCTCTATATTTCTTAGTTACTTAGAGTGTACGAGTCACTCTAAGGGGATTAATTAAGCTTGGGTTAGCTTGATTTGTTTTATAGGTTCTAACTCAGCCTAGAAAAAGTTAGATTTGGATTTTGGTTGATCTTGAGAAAAATCATTGTTAAAGGTTGTGGCTGACCTTGTGAAAAGCCATTGTAAAAGCTTGGTGGAACCTTGTGAATTCCACTAAGTATAGTGATTTGGTTTAAGGATGTCAAAGATGATGCATTAACATCTATAAATAAAAATATTTGATTTTTAAAATTATGGAAGTTAAAATATCTTCATTAGTTAATTAAATATTTATGGAATATGTTCCATAAAGATTGATAATTGATTCAATAAATTATGAAATATGATTCCTTAATTTAAGGGTGTCAAAATTTAAAGAATTTAAGAGAACATTAATCTAGGAATTAGATTCCTAGTAGTAGTGAGAGTCTAAATATTTTTGGATAAATTTGGTTTTGAATTGACTTCTTACAAGAAGAGAATTCTAATTTGACATTAAATTTAAAGATTAAATTGTTCTAAGATATTTCTTAACAAGATTAGGTAATATTAGACATTCAATCTTTAATTAAATGAGATCAATAATGGGTTGCCTAAAACATTTAGGAAAACAAATTAAAATTGTTTTAATTTGTAATTTGTAATAAAATTTTAATTGTAATCCTAATGAAATTAGGAGTTAAAGAATTACTAATTTTGATTAGTGAAATTCTCTAATGTTAAAATTAAAAAAAAAATTGCAAACCTGAAAATTTGAAATTAGTGAAATCAAATAAAAAAATGTTAATATCAAATACCTTATATGATTAACAATTTGAATACTATATGATTTAACTTTCATATATCCATGTTGATTAATGAATATAGATATTTATTGACTTAGGCCCAATATAATTGTGCTATAATTGATGTCTATATTTATCTCAAGTAGTTTGTATGTGATTTATTTTATGTGATTTAATAAATGCTATGCAAAATGAGACCTTAATAAATTTGTAAAATAAAATCTCTCATGAAAATATTAAGTCACAAGCCATGCATGACTAAGTTATCTTTCATCATATAGCAAAATTACCTTGTTGGTTTTTTAATAGGAGGCTTGTTAAGCACATTTACGGCTAGACTTTTACACGAGTATGTTTGAGCTATTAGTGGATTTTACTCAACTAGTTTCATAAAATTTGGATACTTGGAAACTTGATTTTTATGGAAACTAAAGGCCATGGCTGAGCCAAACATATATGATATGTTCAGGCAATGTGTTGTCACCTAGCTAATTTAGTAGTCACATAAGAGATGTGATCGATAAATTAAGTTATCTACCTAATTAGGCATATCATGTCTTGTTGAGCACATTGAAAGTCATGGTGGTAAGTTGAACGGGGTCCTAGTTTATTAGAAAGTTCCTAAAAGAGACTTTTCGAAATGACTTTGAGGGTTGTCATTTTGCATATAAAATAGTGAAAGAACTTTAAAACCTTATTTTAAATTGCTTATGCATGCTATTTATTGATTGCTTTATCTTATTCGAGCATATTTATATACACTATAAAATGGTTAATAATTTGTCACTTCGGAGCATGTTGGATGCAAACAAACTCACTGGCCCAAACTTCTTGGATTGGTTTTGGAACCTTAAAATTGTTTTAAAACAAGAGAAGAAATCATATGTCCTTGACACATCTATTCTACCCGTTCTTGTTGATGAAGCTAGTGCTGAGAATAGAGAGGCATATCAATGTCATAAGGATGACGATGATCAGGAAGCATGCATGATGCTAGTTAGAATGGCCTTTGAGCTCCAAAAGCAACATGAGCACATGGATGTCTAATCCATGATTTTTCATTTTAGAGAATTGTTCGATAAAGAGGGGTGCACTAAGAGATATGAGATCTCTAAGGAATTGTTCTAATGTAAGATGACAAAAGAGAGCTTTGTCAGACCTCATGTACTGAAGATGATTGACTCATTAAGAGGCTTGGACAATTAGGATTGGCGATGGATCATGAATTAAGTATTGACTTAATTCTACAGTTTCTTTTTTATAGCTTCAGTTAGTTTATGTTGAACTTCTATATGAACCGTTTGGAAGTTATTCTTCTTAAACTTCTGAACATGTTGGACACGACAAAGAAATCCATCAAAAGAGAAAAGGGAGCTTTATTTCTTGTTTTTTCTTTAAAGGCTTAAACAAAGCAAAAGCAAAAGAAAGCCCAAAGGTAACATCTTAAAATCAAAAGGCACTAAAGCCTAAAGGAGGTATCAAAAAAAACAAAAAGAATAAGAATAATAAGCTTATTGAAGTGGGAAACTTGGGCATTAAAGGAGGAATTGCAAGGAGTACCTAGCTATTGTGAGCAAGAAGAAGAAGCTTATTGAAGTTTCTAATTTAGGGACTATTTGTTAAGATATACTAGTTTATATTATAAAGGTATAAGATACCTTATGTTGGTTCCAATATGTGTGACATATTGCAAAGACCAAGAACAAAGATGAGTAGGATCTTAACTGAGGATGTGACCACATTTATTGACTACATAGAGCATTGAATGCTACATATGGATGGTTGCGCTTCTCTTTAAACTTACGATTTGTTTTGTTGGATAATTTGTTTAATGTTTTGACATTTATTGCCTTATGGATTACTTGTGAAACATTTATATTTAGCATTTGGATGTTAAAGTTTTAATGTTTCATGTTTGGATAATTATTTAGAATAATTATATCTTACTTTATTATTATCCACATTTCATATTTCTCTTGCAATGGTATTTGATCAATTATATATTACAATATATGTGAAATTAGTTCGATTAAAGTAAAATTAATCAATTAAGGATAATCAACTAATCATGTGTTAATTGGTGATAAAATTTTAAGATAAAATTTTAGTAAAAGGTCATTTGAGTTTGTGATTAATTGGTGAAACGAATGAATGTCGATTCATGTAAAGATGGAACTTTCTTATGAATAGAAAATAGAGATGTTTATTCAAAAGAAGAAAGCCAAGTCATATTGTGATGTGATTAGGTCAATATGTCTCTAATACATTAAGCCCATAATGGTATTCTAAAACCAATACAATTCCTAGCATGCATTAGCATGCATGTAGGTAACTTCATGGAATATTCAAAAAAGTTCGAATATTACTTTCACAAAGAATCTTGGATTTAGTGGGAGCATGATTGCATTAAGAAAATAGTTTTTTAATAGTACTGTGTTATATTGGAATTCAACACTAGAGATTTTGCATTAAGTTGCATAATCAATATAATTGTATAGGAACAATGTTGTCAATTTTGCACATGCAAGTATACGTATCGAACAAGTAATATAGTGGTGAAATAGGGTATTGTTCCCACGGAGATTTGATCATAAATTTTTACTAAATACTAAAATCTTATAACAAATCAATGTTATTTAAGTAATCGAAATTTGTAGAAAATTCATTAAAACAAAATTAAAATAAGCACTAAATTAACTAACAAACTAAATAAGTTGAGAAAAACAGTATAATACAGACCTAGGATTATGGGTTCATTCAATATTTTATCTAATACCAGCTTTTCTTTTTATTTATCTTTCCTGGGTGGTTTTACTAACCTAGAATCTAAAGCTATGGACAAGTCTCCGTCATTGCTTATACAAATACCTAACTTAATTAGTTTACTATATGTTTATAGGAATCAATTAATTTAAGTTCATCAAGCAAGTGTCCTGACGTGGCTATGTATGGCAATTGGCGAATGTCTACGCGAATCGCGAATCAAATCACCTAAGTGACATGAACATACACTATTTAAACCTTAATCCAATATAAAATTTCTTTGTCGAGTCTCAATTAGATTTACAAATCAGTTAATTATTGGCCAAACAATCAAAAGCCTTAAGAACATATTTGAATGAGCAAAGCTACATCCATTCATGATAAATAAATGAGAAACTAATATTCAAACTACATGTTGAAATCCACCACAATCCTAGAAAGATAATTTAGCAAATAATAACTAATAAAAACAACATCCAAAGAAATTTAGCCATGAATCCAAGTCAAAGAAAATAAAAGAAACACAAAAGTAGAGAAAGAAACTAAGTTTTGAAGCTTTGCAATTTCAATTCTCTATCAAATTCTCTTATTTTCTTACTTTGTTCTGGGCTCCAAATCTCCAAAATAGTTGATTGCTGCCTTTTCCTTTAAACCTCTAAACAAGGTCCCTTAAAAAGGCTTCAAATAACCTAATGTCCAAAATCTCATCAACTTTTTATTTTTGGCAAATGGCCCAGTGCTACAGCCTTGTGGTGCTGAGCTATTGGGCAAATGTGTTGTGTTTCCTTTCACTAGCACTGTGCCTTTTTCTCCCAGTGGTGCAACAGTCTATCAAATTCAAATGTGATTTTCACCCTGATCTGATCTGAATTGGGAAAAGTGATAAACATAAAAGTTTTAGTTTTGTCTCTTAAATTTTCAATGGCTCAAGAATTAAGTCAGTTGGACTCTGGATTGAAAGTTATGCTCTAAATACCTCACCATGTTCAGTCCATGCATACTGCTACAATGCTCCAAATTAGACAAATATTTTGACCATGATCCAATTAGAACTAGGTGAAGTGTCATAAAAGTTGTAACCTTTCCTCTTATAATTCTAGTGGTTTTAGAATCATCTCATTTCGAGTTCTATAGAGAGATATATGGTCAAAATATACCAATATATACAAATAAAGCCGTCACCATACTTGCATAAAGTTTCATCAAATGAGTCTTTTTCATCGAATTTCCTACAAAAGTAATAAGAGAAATTACCAATACTACTCTTAAAGTAATTTAAAAAAATAACATAAAATTTAACTAAACTAACTTAAATTAACTACTTAACAAGTAATCAAACTTAAACTAGAAATACACCTACAATGCTAAAATTCGAACTTAAAATCTTAAAGATCTAGCTACTTAAGCCCCCAAAATGCGTCAAAATAACTTTATATAATAGAGTCATCAAACATCATAGATTTAGTAAGATACATTGAGATGTATTATTCATAGTAAATGAATTTATTAAATAAGATTTAATGGAATTTCACACTTTATTCTATTTAATGAGATCCAAAGAGTTGGATATAATAGGATATCTTAGCGTACTTGTCTCACACACATGATAATGTTAGTGGGAGTGAATATAGTTCTTTATTGATACAATTACATAAAATGTAATATGTGTATAAAGAAAATGCCAAGTTTTAATAAGTAATGGATGGCATTGATAACTCTGTTACATAGAGTTTGAGCACATTTTAGGGCCATTAGTGGCTAGATCCTTGAGTTTAGGATTGAATTTCAACCCTTTTAAGTTATTTTTCTAATGTAGGTTAGATTTTATATTGATTAGTTAATTTAGTTGTCGTTAGGTTAATTTCATTTTAATTTATCTCAATTTTTTTAAGAAAAGTTGCTGCCTATTTTTCTCATGGTTTTGTGTAAAATATGATGAGCAAGGAAAAAGAAAGAGATGATAGCGTAAGTCAGGAGAAAGTGTCACTCATATATGTTGCAATAATATGAAGTTAAGTTAAGTTGTAGAAGCCCAATTAAGGTGATTTTGGCTTTATTGGAAAGATAAGAGAATGAGCTACAACTTTTGTGTCTACCATTTGGCCCAATTCGGACTAGATCAAGGTGAAAATTACGTTCAAAGTTGGTAGATAGATAAGGCTCTACACTGAAGTAGCAAGGCTAGAGTGCCACAATGCCAGAGACTCATGGTCGTGGCATTGTAAGTGATACCACTACGGTGCCAGAGACTTATGGTTGTGGCATTGCAAGTGGTACCATCACAATAGTAGTGAACAATGGCCGTGGCACTATGCATTGGGACAACATCAGATAAAAATCAGAGAGCATGGCATTATGGCATTGAAGAAGTAGCACCATAGGGCTCCCAAGGTAGATCACTGCATTGTGGTGCCAGAAAAGCATGGTTGTGGTGCCATCCACTTTCCGAAATCGAAACTTTCGATGAAAAATTGGAAATTTGGGTATTTTGCACATATTTAAGAGTTTATTTTGAGAGCATTCAACACAGAGACTTGGAGCTTCGAATCAATCAAGATTTCAAGAATAATCGAGAGAGATTTGCAATCAATCAAGCTTTAACATTTGTTTAATTTTCTCCTTTTGTGTTATTCTTAGTTTTTGTTTTGAACTCATGGCTATAATTCTTTGGGTTGTGTTTTATTTTAATATCATGAACTAATTTGCTTATCTAGGATTATGGTGGATTTAGCATGTAATCTGAATACTTGTTTTTTATTATTTATCATGAATGGGTATGTTTTACTTAGTTAAATATGTTTTTCATTTTTTTAATTCCCTAATCAACAATTATTGTGAACTGAATTGAAACTCGATAGAGAGATTCTAGGTTGGACCACGATTTGATTAGTGTATGTTCACTTCACCTAGGTCATCTGGATCATAATTTGTGTAGACATATGGCGGTTGCCATGCATAGCCATGTTAGGACACTTGCTTAATGAACTTAATTTAGTTGATTCCTATAGACATATAGTGAACTAATTAAGTATTTGTACAAGCATCTCAACGGAGACATATTCATAGCTTTGGATTTTAGGCTAATAAAACCACCCAGGAAAGATAAATAACTAGAAAAGCTAGTATCAAATGAAATGTTGAATGAACCCATAATCTTAAGTTTTTAGTACATTGCTTACCTCAATTTATTTAGTTATTTGGTTTATTTAGTGTTGATTTTTAAACCTTGTCTCTATTTAATTTTTCAATTGTCGGATTACTTAAATAAGATTAATTTGTTCTATAATTTTAGTAGTTAGTGAAACTTTAGAAATAAATCCTTGTGGGAATGATAATCTGGACTTACTGTCTATATTACTTGTTCGATACGTATATTACACGTGCAAAATAGATAACAAGTTTTTGACGTCGTTGCTCGAATTTTGCTTTCTTTGTTATTTGCTAATATTAAAATTTTTCAGATTAGTCTTAATTTAAGTTTTATTTATTTATTTTGCAGTAGTGTTTAGCTATTTTATGAGAAGAGAAAACAACTTGGAAGTTATCCTGTGTGACCCAAAAATTGAGTGAACATTTAACAAACTTCGAAGAGAGAATCAATTAGGTGTTGCTACAATAATTACAAGGCTGATCAACAGGGTGAGGAACAAATCGAAGAACGTGTAGTAGATAACAATCGTTGCTTAAAGGATATGCTATTTTTTTGGTACATGGAATTCCATCAAGCATCCACTGGCCAACTACTTAGGCAAACAATTTTGAGATCAAGCCAGCTATTATCACCAAGATTCAAACCTCAGTTCAATTTGGGGGCCATCCAAATAATGATCCCAATGGCCATATGTCAAACTTCTTGGAGATTTATGACACTTTTAAACATAATGGTGTCATTGATGATGCAATTCGTTTGAAGGTTTTTTCTTTCTCATTGAGGGGTAAAGCTAAAGCATGGCTAAACGCGTTCCCCACTAGCTGAATAACAACATGAGGTGATCTTGCTCAAAAGTTCCTTGGTAAGTTTTTTCTTCTAGCTAAGATAGTGAAAATGAGGAATGATATCATATCATTCATGCAGCAAGATTCTGAATCATTGTACGATGCATGGGAAAGATACAAAGAATTACTTTGGTGATGTCCTTGTCATGGTTTTTTGAAGTGGCTTTAAGTGAAAACTTTCTACAATGGTTTGGGTGGGCAAGTTCGAAGCACCATTGATGTCATTATAGAAGGAGCTTTAATGACTAAATCAATTGATGAGGAATATGATTTGTTAGAGGAGATGGCTGCAAACAACTACCAGTGGCCAACAGAGTGAACAATGCATAGGAGAATAGCTAAAATTCATGAGCTAAAGGCCCTTTCGACATTATTCACTCAGGTAGCTGTTCTAACTAAAACTCTTGAATATTTTAGTATTAATAGTGTGCAAAGTCTTTTTGTAGCTTGTGAGTAGTGTAGAGATAATCATGTAAGTCATCAGTGTCCGAGCTCAACAGAGACCGTGCAATTTATGGGTAATAGATAGCAGAATAATCCCTACTCCAACACTTATAACCCAGGGTAGAGGAATCATCTTAATTTCTCTTGGGCTAATAATCAAGGTTCATCCTCAACTCTAAGGCCAAATGCACCTCTAGGATTTCACCAATAAGCCTATGCACCTATTTAAGAAAAGAAGCTAGTTGTGGAAAATCTGCTAAGGCAATACATGGCATTAAATGGTAGCATTATACAAAGTCCAATAGCTTTCATTTAGAGTCAAGCAACATTAATTAGAAACCTGAAGACTTAGGTTGGTCAACTTACCAATTTATTAAACAATCGACCTCAAAGAACACTACCTAGCGATATAGAGGTGAATCCAAAAAGAGAAGGTAAGGAACAAGTTATGGCAATCATGCTGAGGAGCGGAAAAGAGAAGGAAATGCAAGACAACTTTATCATTACCACTATTTCCTCAATTCCTTCAAAAACAAAAGCTTGATAAACACTTCCAAAACTTTCTTGAGGTATTCAAAAAGCTTCACATCAACATTCCTTTTGTATAAGCTTTAGAGCAAATGCCATCATATGTGAACTTTTTAAAAGACATATTAACAAAGAAGAGGAGACTTTAGGACTTTGAGACAATTGCACTTACTGAGGAGTGTAGTGCAATTATCTAGAAAAGCTTCCATCAAAGCTTAAAGACCTAGGAAGTTTTTCCATCCTTTACTTAATTGGTAATTTTAATTTTTCAAAAACTTTGTTTGATTTAAATGTTAGTATCTCAATTATGCCTGTTGTTGCTAGGAGACTTAGATTGACAGAGATTCAACCTACTATAGTCACCTTGCAGTTAGCGGATAGAACTATAAAGCAACCCTGTAGGGTAATAGAGGATATCTTGCTTAAAGTTGGAAAACTATTCATTCTAGTAGACTTCATAGTACTTGAGATAGAGGAGGATCAAGAGGTTTTAATCATACTAGGACGTCCATTCTTAGCCACTGGAGGTGCACTAATAGATGTAAGGAAAGGCAAAATAACATTCAAAGTTGGAGATAAGATAGTTGAATTTATTATTTTCAATGCAACTAAGAGTCCTTTAACCATAGCTTATTTCTATAAAGTGGACTTTATTGATAAAGGTCAAGGTAATCCTACTTCACACCCTAGAAGTACGTAAGCATCAATTCTTGAATCAGAGACACCGCCCCTATAGATCAAAACTAAACAGTGTTATGATTAGCATGATCCACCATTTTTAGTTAATCTTGATTTTAAGGTGGGACAGCAAGTGTTACTGACCAAATCAGTCGAGCTCCTTCCATGGAAACAAAAATCAAAGTGGTTAGGTTCGTACAAGGTGGTTAAGGTCTATCAGTGTGGTGCAGTTGATATTTGTATTGAAGTTATAGGAACATTCGGAGTGAACGAGTTGTGTCTCCAACATTAATTGGGAAGTGAATTGGATTGCCAAAGATCCTCAACTACTTTAGTTGACAACCAAAAAGGGGTATCATAGTCAAGCTAGTGACTGTAAAGAAGCACTTCTTGAAAGGCAACTCAAGCTATATCTTTTTACTTTTAGTTGTTAAGCTTGTTAGTTTTTGTTTTACTATTTAAATAAGTACTTATAACCTCTTTTTAGCTTGTTTGTTAAGTCTGCAGGTTTGGAAAGTTAGAAGATAAGAAAGAAGAAAATTAAAGTTTATAACGTACTATCACCATTTATAAAGGAGTTCCTTTTTTATTCTTTTTCACTTTTTACATTGAGGACAATGTGCAATTTAAGTTTGGGGGGAAGGTTTTATTATTGCTAATAGTTTTTGTGATATTTTAGGTTAGTGTATTTTTGTTAAATTTTTTTATTACATGTGTTTTGCATTTAAACTATATTTAATAGTGCCAGTTTCATTTAATTTATGTATCTAATGATGGGAACATAGTTTCATTTTTATCTTGACTGTTTGAAACATGTAAATATTGTTTGAGTGTTATGTAAATTCATATGCTAAGCTTTATTGTTAGGATAAAATTTCTACATTATGAGCATTATTTTTGTTACTTAGATTCATTATATGTATTTGGAGAAGGTTTATGTGAATATGAACTTTTGGATTATGTATTAAGTTCTAGAATTTGTTTGATTCTCTCTTAAGGTGAAATTCTAGGCTATACTTAGTTAAGAAGATGATTTAGACTATTTTTGAACTATTGAGCCTTTTGTAGCCTTCCTTTACATAAATTATCCTTAGTTTCTCCATTTGAGCCTAATAACACATTTTCTTTGTCTAAACACTTAAGTTTTAGCCTGAAGCCTTGTATAGATATTTCCAAAAATTTTGCACCACTCATACTTAAGTGCATACGTCAATTTAGGAAGTGTTATGAGCTAGATAGTGAAAAAGGTAGTAAAGATGAAAAATGATGAAAAGTTTCAAAAGATAATTGTATTCATCTCACAACCCTATAAAAAAAATACGTTTGAGGGTGTGAAATTGAAAAAAGAAAGAAAGAAAGAATGAAGTGTTGAATAAAAGAAAAATTTAGATGAAAAAGGGTATTCTAGGTGAACAAAATAAAGCTCTGAATAGGTCCTAGATTAACTATGTGCTTAGGGTTATTTGAGCTATACATTATTCCATATCCAACCTTAACCTTAGCCACACATTATAAGCTAATTAAAGTCCTATTGATCCTTAATTTAGTGTTAGTCTATATTAGTGGAGAGAGAGATAAAATGCAAACTTATGGAATTTAATTACTAATTTGAATTTTGTATGAATATAACCTTATCCAGATTGTATAATGTTCTAAGTAAAAAGATTGCACATATAGATGCGAAATTTCACTTAATGATACGCTAGCATTGGAATTGAGACATACATTTGAAAAATATTTGTATGCGAATTCGAGTTTTGAATGTGAAGTAACTTTTAAGGGTATTAAAGGTAATGAATGAAATGGTGCAGTAGAATTCTAGTTGAATTTTTTTATGTTTCATTTCACTTTTGGATTTTATCTAACTAACTCCCTTGGTTAACTGACTAAGAGGCTTTTGTTTGTAACTCATTTTGTGACCTCTTATTCTGGTGAGTTTTGATGTTTACTTTCAAGTGATTATTTAATTAATTGACATATTTTTATCTTGCACATTCAAGTAGTATAGTTAGACATAAATTAATGAGAATGTTTTGTTATCATCAAAAACTCATAAAGTTAAAAGCTCTTATAGATGTTACTGATAAACCACGTATTCCTATTGTTATAAGCTGTGGTAGACGTGACAGGGTCATCAACTTAGGGAGAATTGATGCCCTCGCTAGTGTTGAGATGGAGGGAGAAATTCTCGAGATTGTGGTACCACCAGCTACGGTAGTGACTTTAGAAGATTTAGCTGTTAGGCTACAAAGAGGCAATTAGACTATGGAGTTGCTTGCTCATGAGATATTAGATCAAAGGAGACGGGGTGAAGGGTACCCTACTGTTCAAGCTTCTTTGTGGTCACAGAGTCAAGGTGACCACCAATAGTTTAGGATTGTTAGAGTTCTGATTAAGGTTTCGTTTTCAGAGTTTATGAAGTTGAAACCTCATTTATTCTTTCGATCGAATGCATCATAAGATGCATAAGAGTTTTTGGATGACATTGGAGTTATATGTAATGCTTTGGGTTGCTCTAGCATCAGATTAGTAATGTTTGCCATCTTCAAACTTGGCAAGGTAACCCAATAGTGGTATGATCTATTGTGTCGAGATAGGGTGGTATGTGGCTTTGATGACATGGGAAAAGTTCAGCATGGCTTTCTTAGAGCGTTTCATATCGTCTATCATGTGAGAGGCTAAGGCACATGAGTTTGAGACTTTGGTATAGGCACCAAGTATGTCAGTGGTTGAGTATAGAGTGTATTTCACTAAGTTGGCTAGATATGCCCCATATTTGATAGTTACGGAGGAAATACAGACCTAGTGGTTCATAAATGGATTGATACACCCATTGTATAGGGTGGTAGCATCCCATGAGTTCACTAACTACTCAAAAGTAGTGAATTACGCTAAGAGATTGGAGCTTAAGGATCTACAGGATTGAGTGGATAGACTTAAGCCCAAAAAGGCTAAGATTGAAGGCCATTAAGGCTGTAAGGATTCCTTAGGCCGTCAAGACCAACAAAGAGATACGCAGACATTTTATAAGGGGAAAGACATTTAGGTAGAGAGAGTTAATAGAGATCGTCACACAACTTACCCTTTTAGGCATTAGGCCACTAAACAGACCCATTCTATTCCCGTCCATTGTTTTACATGTGGGAAGAGGCATAAGGGATAATGTATGAGGGACAACACATCTTGTTGCAGTTGTGGTCAATTGGGACATTATGTTAAAGATTTCTTTTTGAGTCATTTGTTTCAGGGAGATACCTATGGACATATATAGCCAACTTTGCCACCTCATCTTGTTATTGCACAACCTATTAGAGAGGTCAAAGGAGGTAGAGGTAGCGGTACGGTAAAAATTACTCAAGCTAAAACTTTAGGGTCTGGATTTAAAGCACAAGGTGTGGTTAGTCAAGGACAGGTTAGGGTTTATGCTTTAGCTCCATAGGATACACAGGCATTTAATGCTATTGTTACAAGAGTTTTACTTGTCTATTCCATTACTGCACATGTGTTGTATGATCTTGGTGCTACATATTTTTTTTATCTCCACACTTTACATCTAGATTGGGTATTGGGCGCTTCAAGAGGAAGCAAGACTTGGTAGTTACCACACCCTTGAAAAAGGTGTATGTGGCAGGACATGAGTATAGAGCTTGTGTAGTTTGAGTTAAGGAAAAAGACACTTAAGCAAATTTGGTATTGATGGACATGCTAGAGTTTGATGTGATTCTTGGAATGGATTAGTTATCTCACAACTATACTTGTGTGGATTGTCACCACAAGAGATTTAGGTTGGACTATCTTGGAGAGTTATCTTTTTATATACAAGGAGTTTGCAAAATGGCGTTTAGTAACATAATATCGATCGTAACTGCTAGTAACATGATGAGACATGGATGTTAAAGATTTTTGGTAGCCATGTTAAATACTCAAGTAGAGGTAACTAGTGTGGTAGATGTGCCTATTGTGATGGAATTTGTAAACGTATTTTCAGATGAGCTACTTGGATTACCTCTGAATCAAGAGACTGAGTTCCGTGTAAACTTGGTGCAGGACACTAGTCCCATTTCTATACTGCTATATAGGATGGCATTAATTGAGCTTAAGGAGCTAAAGGATAAGTTAGAGGATTTGCTAGACAAGGGTTTCATACGCCTTAATTTCTTACCGTAAGGTGCATCGGTATTATTTGTGAAAAAAAGAATAGTTCGATGAGTTTTTGTATCGACTCTAAGCAATTGAACAAAGTGACCATCAAGAATAAGTATCCCCTTTAACGTATAGATGATTTATTTGATTAGTTGCAAAGGGTTGAGTGTTTCTTTAAGATTGAGCTACGTTCTGGTTACCATTAGTTGAGGATTAAAGATAGGACATTCCCAAGATTGCTTTTCGCATAAGGAATGTTCATTATGAGTTTTTGGTTATGTCATTTGGTTTGACTAATTCCACTGTACCTTTTATGCATATGATGAACAAGGTGTTTAGTCCTTTTTTGGATAAGTTTATGGTCGTGTTGTTGATGGTATTTTGGTATACTTGAAGAGTAAAGAGGAATACAAGCAACACTTGAGGATTATGCTACAGACTTTGAGGGAGTGCTAGTTGTATGCCAAGTTCTTTAAATGTGAATTTTGGCTTGTTAATGTAAGCTTCTTAGATCGTATAGTGTTTATGTATGGGGTGAAAGTGGACAGGAAGAAGATTGAGGTGGAAGAGAAGTGGTCAAGGCCAACATCCATGACAGAGATTCGTAGTTTCATAGGATTGGTCGGCTATTGGTTCAGGTTCATTAAGGACTTTTTTAAGATCGCTGCTCTTATGACTAATTTCACACAAAAGGATGTCAAGTTTATATGGTTGGAGGCATGTGAGGAGAGCTTTGAAAGGCTCAAGACTTGTCTTACCATAGCTCTAGTATTGAGTTTACCATGTGGTTCAAGTGGTTATATGATATATTGTGACGCATCACGAGTTGGACTTAGAGATGTGTTAATGTAACATGGTAATGTACTTATGTACGTGTTTAGACAACTCAAGAAGCATGAGCAGAATTACCCCACTCATGATTTAGAGAAGGCAGCCATAGTTTTTTCCTTAAAGATAAGGAGGCATTATTTGTATGGTGAGACTTGTGAGATTTACATAAACCATAAAAGTCTCAAGTATATTTTTGAATAAAAAGATCTTAATCTTAGAAAACGTCAATGGATGGAATTGCTTAAGAATTATGATTGTACTATATTGTATCACCTTAGCAAAGCCAATGTGGTAGCGGATACTTTGAGCTTGAAATCTATGGGAAGTTTAGCCCACATTTCTGTTGAGAAAAGATCCTTAGTGCAAGTTTAGCCCACATTGGGTGATATCGGCATTCTATTTAAAGTTGATGATATTGAGGCGTTGTTAGCCCATTTAGAGTAAGACTAATGTTGATGGATCATATTAAAAAAGCCCAAGATAAGGATGATTTTATGGAAAAGGCTTTAGAGGATCGTTAAGTGAGGTAGTGATAGTTGTTTACTAGAGGCATTGATGGATTACTCAAATATACGTTTAGAGTATATATGCTAGATTGATGATCTAAGACGAGAGATCTTAGAGGAGGCTCATGTGGCAACATATGTAGTATATCCAAGCACCACCCAGATGTACCATGACTTTAGGGAAATGTATTGATGTGAAGGGTTAAAAAGAGATAAGGCCAAGTATGTAGCCAGATCTTTAGTGTGACAACAAGTTAAGGTAGAGCATTAGAGACCTACCTACTTATAATAGCCTTTACTTAATCCTAAGTGGAAATGAGAGCATATTTCTATGGATTTTATGACTAGATTACCCCATACGAGTAAGGGGTATGATTCGATTTGGGTAATTATAGATAGATTTACTAAGTTTGCCCATTTTTTGTCTATGAGGATTACCTATGGAGCGGCACAATGTGCTCAATTGTACATGGATGAGATAGTGCAATTGCACAAAGTTTCAGTTAGTATAGTGTCAAATAAAGGCACATAATTTACTAGTTGATTTTGGGGGAAAGGTTAGGAAGCATTAGGGACTAAGTTAAATTTTAGTATTATTTTGGCCCTCAAACAAATGGACAATTTAATAGGACTATTCTAATCTTAGAGGATATGTTAAGAGCTTGTGTTGTAGACTTTGGAGTCGCATGGGATTAACACTTGCCATTGATAGAGTTTGCCTATAATAATAGTTTCCAGTCCAGTATTTAGATGGTGCCTTATAATGCTCTATATGGACAGAGATGTAGATCACCATGTGTTGGTTTGAGGTTGGTGAACAAAAGTTACTTCGGCTAGAGATGGTTCAAGAGACCATCAACAAGATTCATTTGATTAAAAAGAAGATGGTGGTAGCACAAAGCCAAAAATCATATGCCTACCATAGGCGCGAGACTTGGAGTTTGAGGTTGGTGCCCATGTATTTCTTAGAGCATCACCAAACAAGGGTATTAAGAGATTTGGTAAGAAAGGCAAGTTAAGCTTAAGGTATATTGGCCAATTTGAGATCCTCGAGAGGATTGACATTATCACTTATAGATTAGCACTTCTAGTAATTCTTGTTAACGTTCATTTGGTATTCCATGTTTCGGTGCTTACAAAGTACCGCCTAAATCTATCTCACATAATTTGACATGAGACCATTCCATTAGAGTATGACTTGAGTTATGTATAGCGGCCTATAGCCATATTAGAGAAGCAAGTTAAGAAACTTCACTCCAAAGAGATTGCCTCGATAAAAGTGTAATGGCAAAATCACTCTAGTAAGGAAGTGAAATGGGAGCTCGAGGATGAGATGAGGGCAAAGTACCCACATCTATTTTTAGTGCTTAGGCTATTACGTATATATAAATTTGAGGATGAATTTTCTTAAGGGTGGAAGAATGTGAAACCCTAAATGTTACATGTTATGGAAAATTTTGTGAGAACTTGAAATTTTATGATTTGCATGTTGGAGACAATTATCTAAAAAAATTTCTTGACATTTGATGCAATTCTCTCCATATTTTTGGTGTTATATTCATGGATGAATGATGATTGAAAGAATGGTTGAAAAAAGAACTCAAATGGATGAATTTTTACAAGTTTATACTTAGAGGGTTGACTCTCAATGGTTAGGAGTCAGCCTTAGGATAAAATAGTGACCTGGGAACTTAGAAAACCTAAACATTCTAGCCTAGGGTCTACTACACAAGGTCTCTAGCGAGTATAATTGAGAAAAGGAAGACATAGTTGACTACCAAGGCTATAAGGTTCACTATAGAGTTGTAGATTCGTAAAATAAAAGCCTAACTCGATCTTTAGGCCTTATTTTTCACTCTTTTAGCCCCTCAACATTCTCTAAACCCTCTCTTAACCTCTCAAGACCACTTTGGACTAGGTTTCAACCTTTCAAACTTGAATTTAAGGCAAGATTTGTGACTTTTGGATTTTAATCACAAGACTGTGCCTTAACTCTAGAAATTATTACTTCTTGCTCATTGAGGTTGTTTTGGAGTAAGGGATTTGGGGGTTTTTGTTATTCAAGAAGGTTATGGAGGTAAGAATGGTTAAAATTTCACTATATATGATTTTGGTTCTAGTATTGTGGAGTATTGGCTTGAAACAAAAAAAAAGTATGGGTTTTATTGGATAGTTTCAAATAAATGAGTTTGTTGGAAAAAAATAGAAAATTTATGTTAGAAATCATTGTGTTAGGTTACGTTGAGCTCGTGAATCATAAAATAAGTGAGGTTTGACAAAGCAAGGCTTAGAAGCACACCTTTGTCAAGGTGAGTGGATACACCACTTTCAAACTATTTTAGTATGTAAAGTTGAAGCATGATTTTTGATAAGTATGGTTTCTCATAAATGTTTTGCTAAGTGAAAATGTGTTTGTGGTTGATAAATTGTTTGAAATTGTTTTCAAAGCTACTATGTATAAGTAAATATTCTATAATATATTAGTTTTCAACAAGGAGAGACAAGTCCTTTCAAGTGTTTTATACAAAAAGCACCATTTCAATGAGATAGTATGAAATTCTTAAAAAATGCTAAGATGCTATAATCATGTGTTGATAATTCCACAAGATCAAATACAATAAATGTATTGAGTTGTATGTGATGTCATCGCCACATGAATGAGAATTGGCATATAATGGGAACTATGTTAATGCATTTGAGGTAGTTTCCACATAGCTCATGATGTGATAAATTATACATGTTGAAAGCCATGATGTTAAGTATCTTATGTAGATTCCCCATACCATATGAAATTATAAAGAGTAATTATTGGATGCTATGATGTTAAGTATGTGACGTATTTCTGTATACCACACGTTATGAGTATGAAGGCATATTATGATGCTAAATGATCACTATGTCTAGAGAATGATGGTGGATTATGAAATGAGTATTAGATGTTAAAATGTGAAATGTTGGTTGTTGCCCATGGTTAACGGGGTTTATTCCGTTAACAAATCTTATAAGGTAATGAAGAATATTCCATTATCACCTTTCAATGAGAGTAAAGAAGTGAAGCAGTGATTCCATTGGCCCATATGCATGCATTCATGCTGATGGTAGTTATGTTTGAGGGCCTATGGTGAACAGGGGTTATTTCGTTACAAATGTTAAATGATGAATGTTAGATGATGAGTGTTAGTTGATGAATATTAATGGATGTATGTTACTTGACGTATGTTATTGTGATAGCTGATTATGTTCACCAAATGTGATGTGTATTATTCTATCTATATGATTCATAAGAAGTCGGAACAAGGTTCCTTAATCTATTAGAAAAGTAAAAAGGTAAGATTAATGTATGAGATTGGGAATCGGATAGTCCGAATTCCTTGACTTTCATAAGCATGGTTGATGAGCCTTAGAAGGTAAGCCTTACTTCCATGATTTGAGATGATTAATGTACAAGTTAACCCTTTTTAATGTGATTCAAATGTTTTACTCTTAAATTGAGTTTTAAAGGATTACGATACTTTAAAATGTATGGAACTTATTTTCAATAATGTTAAACACGATACTCTATGATTTAAAGGTTTGGTAGATATTTACAAGGAATTTATGAAACTTGTTTGCAAGCATGATTATTCTCTTACAAGTTCATTATATGTATTTGAAAGATCATACGTGCATGGTCGTTTAAATGCTTTATTTATGCAAAAGCTCTAAGCCCTTGGCTTGTCCCTTTCTCATAGCTATTCATGAAGTCTTTGTAACTCACATGTTAGTTTTCCCCAAATTTTTTTTATTGAAGATTAGTGATAGCTGTTGAGCACTCGTGTCATAGAAACGTGGTCTGTTTTTCCTTTGATAAATTACATAACAACCTTTAAAGTCTAAGGAGTTGGGTCATGTTTTGCTTAAAGAGTTGATCTTTAAATTTTCATTTATAAATGTTTGTTTATGGATAATTGTTAAGCCATTGAATGGCAAGATATTTCTCATGCTGTTATGTAAATTCTATGAATGATGGCCTAAGGTTTTATGACCACCTTGGGTGCCAATTTACAGATTTTATATGAAATGTACTAGGTACAATTTCTATGAATGAAAGTGTTCACACTTTTTATGTTGAGATGTCCATAATTGTGTGGTTCACCTATGTATAGATGTTTATGATTATATAACTTATGTTATGCATGTATGATGATAATGATGGCAAATGAGCCAAATATGATTGATTGATGATAGAATGATGAAAAAGGCTTACTAGGATCTAGTGGGCCTATCCATGTAGGTCCCAATGTTGATCACGATCCCTCTAAAAAATGGAATGTGACAGATACTTGTTCCCCTCCTTATCCACTCATTGAGTTATATGCTTGCCATTTCAAATTCATGTTTTAGTTTTAAGATCAAGAGATCAATGGGGTCTTCACTTGGAGCAGTCGTCATCTATACCTTTGGTAGGTTCAACTAGAGGTTCATGTTGATGATCCTAGATATCCACTAGTCACGCTCTGTTGTCCATGTCAAATTATTTTTGAATATGTAGTGTTGGTACACTAAATTATAGCCAAAGGTTTGGCTTATGATACAAGTACTTGTTATGTGAATTTTCAAATTGAGAGTGAATTGAACACACAGATTGTGTGTTGTATCGATGTGAGACATGTGAATGTGATGATATATATATATATTTGTGATAGTTTGCATGTTTATTATATGATGGTATGTGATATATTTTGATGATGTCATTTACGTTCACGAGGCTTGCTTTAGTTTAATGAACTTTGCCTACCTAGGTCCTTGGGCTGGGAAATTGGGTAATGATAGTAAGGCAACTTGATGATCTTAAGTTGAAGGATCGCTTACTTAATTATCACATGAGAATTTGTTCCACAGACATTTGAGCAAAATATCAAATGAAATTCTCATAGTGGGTTATGTTCAGTGAATTTATTCATGTAACAAACAACCACATGTTAATTCAAGTATCTTCATGCTTCAATTTATGAGATCGATCACTCACCTAATAAGTGAGGAACATAACCGTGTACCAGTTTCTCTTAATCTTTAATTTTAAGATTTAAAGTACTAGTTATAAATTTTTTTTCCTTTAATTTTAATCTACTTTCTTGAATTTAGGTGAAAAAGATGTGTTAAATGGTAGTAAAACCTTTTTTAAAGCAATATTTTAAGGAGTATCAAATGTATGCATCTCATTTTGTTTGGACTTTCTAATAATTATTATTGTGAACTCTTTTATTTTTCAATTTCCCATATTGTTTTTTCTATTTAATGTTGTATCTATTATTTCATTTGTTTTATACCATTTTATTTTGAATTATCAAATTGGACTCCAAGCCCAAGTATGGAATTAGGTTTAGAAACTAAATGAAAAAATTGAACATCACACCTATTTCATTAATTGGGTTTATGATCCAATGTATAAATTATTTTTGGATTGCAAGGACTTAATGGGCTGTAATACTTCATAGTCTAAATTAAATACTGGAAAGAAAACAAAAACAAAAACAAAAATAAGAATATAATATTATTTATATTTTCTGGAATAATTAAGAAATTTTTTTTGAGTATTATGTATTTTTTAAAACAATATTTTAGAAAGTCTCTATAGATAGGAGTTCGTTTTAAGAAAAGCCCCTGTTTGTTATAAAACCTGTATACGGAAAAAGAAAGAAACT
>NW_018397257.1:2181807-2182076 GCF_002168275.2 Theobroma umbraticum | reverse complement strand
ATTTTTTAAAATGGTTTAAGGGCTTTTTAAAACATTATAACCTTTTTATTTAATAAAAAGATAAAACAAAATAAAAATTTTGGTAAATTGTTTGTTGGGTGGCCTTTCCTTAAAATGAGAAAAGGAAAACGGGTTAAATGGGGATGCTCATTCAATGAATGGGCGAATTGGGTGGGTAAATTTTAAGAACGGGTATGGCCAACATTTTTCACCCATATATACAACATAGCATTTTTTGATCACATGCAATATATTAATATAATATTTGA
>NW_018397257.1:2180299-2181760 GCF_002168275.2 Theobroma umbraticum | reverse complement strand
AAAAGTATTTATATACTTCACTATGCAAGCGTTTCATGACAAAGTTAACATCTGTAGCCCTTAAAAGAAGATAAAGCTTATTCACATTTGGCTGAAGCCTTAATATCTTTTCAACAAAGACTAAAACCAGAGTTAAGAACTTCTTTAATATAGTAAACCGCATTTGTTTTAAGTTAAAAGTAGGAAAACAACCAAAATAGCCCACTAAAGAAATATATTAAGATGTATATTTTCTTGTTTAGCCCAAACAAGGCTAGATAATGAAGGTTCTATATATGGGGTAGAAAATTACACTCCTTGAACCAATAACTTCAAATAAATAGAGCAATAATAAACATATGGAATACTTACCAACAATTAGGTTATCAATAGTTCTGCAACAAATGAAGTAAATTAGAGAATTTTGAATATCAAAGACTATTCTTTTGTTTCACTACAATTCCCCCTTGCCTTCAATCCAACCCGGAAAGGGTTCTTTGATGGAAGATTGATCTATTAATTAAGTCTAATCACTACAAGAAAACTAGTTTTTTCCGACATAAAAAATTTCGTTGAAAATTTTCAACGAAATTCCAACAGAAATTTCCAACGAATTCCAACGGAAATTTATTTCAACTTTTTTCTACGGATTTCCGATAGATTTCTAACGAAATTTTTTCAATGAAATTTTTTGTTGAAAACCTGTCAGAAATTTTTTTGGGGTAAAAAAAAATTTACTCTTCTAAACTTTCAAACGGAATTTCCATCAGATTTCCGTTGGAAAATTCCAATAGAAAATAATCCGTTGAAAATCCGTTAGAAAATTTAAGACGTAAAAAAAATTTAAACTCCATTAATTCTCCAACGAAATATTCCTTTGGATAATTTCGTTAGTATTACTATTTTTAGAATTTTTAATGTAAAATATATCTAATTTTTTTTAAAGTTTATTAATCTTTTATAGGAAATATATTAATAAATTTAAATATAAACATATTGAGTTTTATAATATTAAACATTTAGATATTTATTCCTTTTGCTTATTATGTTTTTATATATTTTGAAAACTTTATGGAATCGTAAATTATAAATTAATAGTGTCAAATTCATTATTGTTATAAATTAAAAAGTTTTAAAAAATAACATAATAAAATTTTTAATTTTATAAAAATAGATGAGAATCATAATCATATTATTAATTTTATAAAAAATTTTATAAACATTTTATAAAAATTTTTTAATTTTAAAAATATATTATTACCATTAATAACTTTTCTAGTTATTATTTTAGTTTTTATAACATATTATTTACAATTAGTGATTAGTTATACAAACTTTGTAATATAAAATATTATAACATATAAATTGTGTCATTAATATATATAATAAAGTAATATTGTATTATGTTTTACATTGATTAATTATATTCATAAAAGATCATTCTTATATTACTTTGAGTACGTCATCTTTTACTATTAGTTT
>NW_018397257.1:2180101-2180243 GCF_002168275.2 Theobroma umbraticum | reverse complement strand
ATAAATTAAGAAGAATGATAGTAAACTTAATTAATAATATACTTAAAATATACTAATTTATTATATGTATATATACAAATCATAATCATAATAATTTAATATTAGCTATATATATGTGTATTTATTTATAAATTTGTATTAA
>NW_018397257.1:2179678-2180091 GCF_002168275.2 Theobroma umbraticum | reverse complement strand
CAAATTATATATTTTAAATGATATAACTTTTATGTTAATATTAATATATGATTGTAAATATCATATATATTAATATGTTATAATTATTACATCTATATATAGTAATATTTCGTAATATAAAATGTTATGAATATATATATATGATTGTATAAATATATTATATATGTATATATTTAATTTATACATAAGTATTACTATAACTTATAATAAGTTTTATTTATATGATTACACTTAATAACTTTATTAGTTGTCATTATAATTTTTATAAAATATTGTTTACAATTAGTTATTATTTATATAAACTTTGTAATATATAATATTATAACATATAAATTGTGTCATTAATTTCATATATATATATATAATAAAGTAATATATATATATACTATATAAAATTAATATATTACTTATTG
>NW_018397257.1:2179411-2179668 GCF_002168275.2 Theobroma umbraticum | reverse complement strand
AATTAATATTTTATAAAATAATAAATTTAGTTAATAATTATTAAAACTATATTGTAAATAAAGAACAAAATAATATTGGTCTTATATATAATTTAATAATATTAAATATTATATTATACATTAATATTTAATATATTATAAATATCTAAAGATATTATTTATTTTAACAATGTTTACAGTTTATATAGTAAAGTTTAATATACATATATTAAAATTTATTACTATTAATAATTATTCATTTATTAATAAAATATAAA
>NW_018397257.1:2175267-2179311 GCF_002168275.2 Theobroma umbraticum | reverse complement strand
TTGCCAAGTCAAATATTGTATTATGATTTACATCATTATTTTTACAAGGCACAAATGTCCTATTAATGATTTGGTCACTTAAGATCATGATTTGATTATTACGGTTTTATTATTCAACTTCCTTGCCTTATGCTTATTTCCCATCTATGCCCTACTCACAGAGTCGATGATCACTGAGTCTGTGAGACTTCTCCCCCTTTTTTCCCCTTTTGCAGATAGTGATCAGCCAAGTGTGCATTCATCGACATTTTTAGCCCATCGCGGATAGGTAAAGGCATCTCATAGCACTTTATTCTGAGTCACTCCGCTGCTAGAGGTCGAGTTGTCATTGTATAATTTGTTACAGGAATAGACAATTGTGTCAATACAAATGTACATTTAGAAATTATAAGTCATGATGTATTATTTTTACAATTATGTGGAATAAAGGTTTATTCAATTTATAAAGATTATTGTTCAATTCTTGTTACAAAGAGTTTTATGGTTCAAGGAAATTTTCTTAAATTGATGGTATGAATATGAGGTAATGACTAATATTTTAAGTAAGGCTTGTTTGAGACTTGGCGGGTTCTCCCGCAAGACTTGGATGCCGGTAGCGATCGTTACAGTGGTTTACTGATGTTATGCCGTTAGTCTAGCTAAACTGTAGCACTTTTTCTTATTAAATTCATATTGATTGACTTATGATCTGTTTTATCATGTAAAATGTGACAAAACTGATTTTTAAATGCTTGAAGTTTGCATTTGTAAGAGAGCTTGTTACTATTGCTGATGAATATAGGAATTTTTTAGTTTCTTCTCTTTGACTCAGTTTGCTTTCAATATAACTGATGCATTTATGGTAAGAAAGTTTCATTTACTTTGAGATTTTAATATGTAGATGAATATGACCATGTCATTGATGAGGCTAAAGAGCTAACAAAGTAAGATTTGTTTATTCTTATTACATTGATTGTTTATTTTTATCTTCTCAACTATCTTTATTGATATAATCATATATGCTTCAGAGATGTAATTTTTGGAATGTGCACAAATATCCTTCAATAATTTTACTTCTATAAAAGTTTGCAAATAATAGGTTCTTTAGCCCCATCAAAATATAAGAGGTGATTTAATTTGGCAAAACTGTTAAAACTGCTGGGTTTTTAATGTCTGTTACCTTTTTATTGAACTTTTAATATTTACTCAATGTATAATTGTTGTGTATGGTTGTGGTTCCACTTCAACTGAAATTGATACATGGAGTCAAACAAACTCTTAAGATAGGAGATTAACACCAAACTGTTACTTCTATTTCAACTGAAATAGCCTTTACTTAAGAATTTCCTTTTCAAATTGGAGGTTACACTAAATAGCCAATTTAGTCTAAGTGTTTTGCTTTCATGGTTTATCCATTTATTGGTTGTGGCTTCAAATTGTGGTACAGGAGGAGGATGACTGCTAAGGAGCAAAGGTTGGGACAAAACCTTGCAAGGCAAACATTTGCATTCAATGGAGGCTCAAATGTGGAAGGCTCAATCTTAGAAGGCAGTTCAAATGGGGTAGAGGGCCTGGTCTAGCATTACAATAATATATTTAGCTTTATGTTTATATTTGTTTGACAATTTTAGGTGTTATGTGTTTACGATGATTTTTAATTGCATGAACTTGATTTTGAATTTTTGATTTTAATACGTATTTTTCTTATAAATTTTGAGTGTGAATTGTGGATTCAATTGATAATTTATTACCGAAATTTTGGTTAGTAATTTCATTGGAAAGGCATATTACTAATGGAATTTTCAATGCAATTTTTCGTTGGAAAAGTATTTTCGACGGAAATTCTATGGGAAATTTTTCAACGGAATTTCTTAAGCAATGCTTTTCCAATTGAATTTCATTGGAAATGCTTCTCCAATGAAAAATTCTATTGAAAATTTCCAACGAAATTCTGTTAGAAAAACATTTCCAACGAAAATTTTGTTCAGAAATTGATACTAGACGGTCGACAGATTATATATTTTTTTCGATGAAATTTTACAACGAAATTTTTCATTGAAAATTTTCAACAGATTTCCAACGGAAAGTATTTTCCGACTATGCTTTTACCGATGAAATTTTTAATAGAATTTTTCCTTGAAAATCCATTGAAAAAAAGCATTTCCAATGGAATTTTAACTTTTTCCAAAGAAAAATTTCGTCGGAAAACGCTTGTTTTTTAGTAGTGAATGTTTGGCATAGAACTAGCAACTACTTTCAATTTTAAATTAATAAACTCTAAAAGAATTATCCTATACTCTTTAGGCAAAGAGCTATGCTAAATGGGTTTTAAATAGGAAAATTGCCCCCCTTAGTAGAAAATGCACCACCAAATTTGTTTAAGTTAAAAATAAGAAAAAGAAAAAAAAAAGTCCACATCGGGTAAGGAAATTTATTGAGGACTTTATTCTATATATATATATATATATATATATATATTTAGCCCAAATGAGGTTAGATAATGAAGGTTCTATAGGGTAGAAAATTTGATTCTTTAAATTAATGATTTAGTTTAAATTATGCAATTAGTCTTTCAATTCTATTAAAGTAGTAGATTTAATTCCATATAATAATTTATAAAAATTGAGTCCTTTTACTTTTTAAAATTAATAATGTCAGTTCAATCATTAACAATGTTAAATAGCTTCGGTTATCTATACTAACATGATATTTGATTGTATTGATATGGCATATTATTGCTAATGTAACATTCAAGAATAATGCAATGACTATACTATTGAATCGTTGATCAAACATAGACATAAATTTTAAGTATTGAAGTGATGTTGATGTGGCATTATTTTGTTACTGATACTGTGTTTTTGTCAATTTACACATAATGAATGCTAATTTTTTATAGTGATTTAGAATTCAAATATGGGAAACTTTAATAAAATGCAGAGCAATGCCCTTTTCTTTTCTCTAAAGCTTTCCTTTATCATTGAATCAATTCCATTCTTCTCAAATAATACCATTGTTATTACTAATTAACTGCAAGATGAAATGCCACTTTGTTGGCCCCATCATTATCACCACATCATTTGATTTAATGCCACAGTAGCAAGAAAATGCTACATCTGTACAATCAAATACTATGTCAATATAGATAATAAAAAAAAGTTTAATATTATTAATGATTCGATTGCATTGTCAATTTGAGAAAGTATAAGGACTCAATTTTTACAAATTGTTATACATGAATTAAATCCAACACTTTGATAGAGTATATGAACTAATTGCATAGTTTAACCAATAATGTGAAATAAATAGAGCAATAATAAGCATGCAGTATACTCACCAACAATTACTCTATCAATAGTTATGCAACAAGAAAAAGTTAATGAAAGAACTTTTCAATATTGAAGACTACTATTTTCTTTCATTATAATTACCTCACGCCTTCAATCCAACCAGGGAAAGGTTTTTTCAATATCGATAAGTCCATTAATTAAGTATAATATTTGGCATTGAAATAACAGTTATTTTCAATTTTAAATTAATAAACTCTAAAAGAATTGCCCTATAGTCTTTAGGCAAAGGGTTAGGCTATTATGTTTAGGTAAATTTTAAATAGAAATCAATACAAAGCTATTTTCCTAGAGCAAATGGAAACAATGAATAATAATGCAAAAAATTAAAAAAAGACACAAAGATATTGTAGTAGTTCGACTTTTTGGTTACTACATCCATTGCCCTCGCAACCAAGGAATTTGCAATCTACTAAAAGTATTCTTACTTTTTAATGAGATAAAGTGATAACCTTTACACTTGTTTTTTACAAGATCAAGCGATAACCTTTACACAATCAACAAAGGGATTCTTGTTTTTTAAAAGGATCAAGCGATAACTCTCACAATGACTTTTTTGTGAAATCAAGTGATAACCCTTACAACAATGGTTTTTCAAAAGCTTAACTAACCCATAAATAGCTTTTCAAGGTTAAGCTAGTACAGGGACAGAGCTAGCCAATTTTTATTGAGAGGGCCAAAGGCTAAGAAGAATAAAAGTTAAAAATTTTTAAAACTA
>NW_018397257.1:2137615-2175246 GCF_002168275.2 Theobroma umbraticum | reverse complement strand
ATAATCAAAAGATTTATAATAAATAATAATTTTATATAACATATAAATAAAAAACAAAAAGAAAAAAAACTTATAATACTGTTCTAGGAAAGTTTTGTTCCACAATGGTAATATCTTTTTTAAAATAAACAACTAAATTATTTGTAAGAAACTTATCATCTATTTTGTTTCGAAGTTTGTCTTTCTCAATATTAATGACAAAAAATTAATGTGGTCAACATCTAATATTTTTATTTTATTATATTTAAGTTTATAATAATAAATATTAAACTATAATGCATAAAATATAAAATATATAAATTAATAATTTCTTCTTATACTCAAGATAATTTCCTTTCAACTAAATATAAAACGTAAAGCACATTAATGACATATACTCAAGATAGTTTTTTCTTATATAATTAGGATTAATAAAAAATGATATTAGTGAAATTTTAAACAATAACCAATAATGCAACACTAGAACTTATATTTGAGAATTAAATATGCATTAATTTTTTTAATTATTTAAAATTAAAATCATTAAAAATAAAATCCACATAACAGGAAAGAAAACAATAACAAGTAGGAGATATAACCTATATAACAAAAAAAAAGAATATGGTTGATAATTCATAGAAATTTTAAAAAAAATCTATAGAAACTTAAAATATATGAGCAAATACAATAGAATTCAAAAAATAAATAAATAAAAATAATATAAATAAAAACTTTACCTCTTTATAAATTCACAATATAAGGACAGAAAAGAAAAGAGGAAATATGGATGGGGAAACTTAAAAATTAAAAAAAATTTAAAAATTTGAGTGAAATTAAATGGGGCTAATAATGTCATTTTATTATTTTTTAAATTATATTAATTATTTAATAAAAAATATTTTAAAAAATCATTAAAAAATATATAATATATGAAAATTTTCAAAAATTTGGGGAGAGGGAGGCGCATTACAAAAGGACACTCCACCCCTGAGCTAGAACCTTTACAAGATGAGCACAAGGTATAGCAAGAATGTTTATACAAAAGTTGGATGTTAGGGCTTTTACGTTAGGTATAGTGAAAGAAGATATATCAGCTCAAATAAGCAAGTATGCCACTTTTGTAAGCTTGATGGGAGACTAAAATGAAGTTAAAGAGTAAAGATAAGCTTTTGGAGGTCTCTCTAGGCTTTGAAGCTTTGGTTTCGGTCTTCTTTTACTTCCAAATGGCTCAAATGTGGCTATTTATAGCTAAAGTGAAGTTTGCAGCCATTAGACAAAAATTTGAATGAAAGCCGATCATTGTTGAAGCTTAAGGGTTGACTACAATGCTCCTAAAGTTAACTTTGTTTTTCAAATTTCTCAAATTAGAGCTCTATAGTTGAGTATATCTTTCCTCTATTTGATCTTTCTCCCCGAGAATGTGTTTTTTGTAAATCTAAGCTATTATAATCGACTATGCCTCTTCTATAGTCGACTATGTCTATGTAAAGTCAACCTTTTTCATGCTTTTGATTTGTTTGAATCAACTATACTTAAGCCAAGGTCTACTATGTTTGTTCACAACTTGATTTTCTTAAGCTTTTTGGAATAAGGTCAACTATGGACATTTCAAGATTGACTATGACTTTATATTCTTCAAGTTTTATACTCTTTCTGCCTTTGAGTCTATTTGTGCTTCTCTAGTACTGACTCTTGACTTGTGTCTTGAGGTTTCTTTAACTTTTTTGCGCTTCTCTTCAACTATTTCTTCCTTGCCTTGTTCCTACATTCAAATGACATCTCAAGATATGTTTGCTCTTGCATTCTTAGCTAAATATGCATTGTTTGAAATCTTTTATGATATTTTCTATTGATGCATAGCTTTTCAAACAATTTTGTAACTCTGGGGGATTAAAAACACATTTGGGACAATTTCAAATACTTGATATTAAGATTAAGATAATATATGATTTTTGTCAAATCAAAACATGATGTAACTCAAGGCTAATAAAGTTCTCCATCTCTACCGAGCTCTAATTCTTCTTTACGAAACTCAACTCTAAGAAAAATGAGGAGTTTTGAGTGATGCTTACATTAAATGCAATTATTGTGTTGTAGAACCAAAAACTTTTGAAGAAACAATCAAGGAGGAAGTTTGCAAGAATGGTATGCAAGAAGAAATCGATGCAATTGAAAAGAACAAAACATGATACTTGGTAGAGAAGTTAAATGACAAAGAAGTTATCGATATGGAGTGTACAAGATGAAACACAATCTAGATGGTTCGATCCAAAGAAATAAAGCTAGATTTGTATTAAAAGGCTATACGCAACAGCTTGTTATTGGCTTCAATGAGACTTTTGCTCTAGTAGCTCATTTGGACATAGTAATTCAAAAAAATTGGAATTTGTATCAACTGAAGAAGTGTATGTGCAACAACCTTAAGGCTTTGTAATTGAAGGCCAAGAAAAGAAAGTGTATAACTTAAAGAAAATTCTATATAGGTTGAAGCAAGCTCCTAAAACATGGTTCAGTGAGATCAATAGTTATTTCCTTGAGAAAGGATTTGAAAGAAGCAAGAATGAGCCTACTTTGTATGTCAAGCATCAAGGTACAGCTGACATTCTTCTCATTACACTTTATGTTGATAATTTGGTTCATACAGGAAACAACAAAAAAATGATTAAAAAAATTAAAAACGGAGATGATGAAAAAAATATGAGATGAGTGATTTGGGGTTGCTACATCACTTTCTTGGTATTAAGGTATGTGAAGATGGACATGGAGTTTTCATTTATCAAAAGAAATATGTTAAAAAAGTTTGGCAGGCTTGGTTGCAAACCTGTTGATATTCCTTTGGCGGTGAATGAAAAATTTAGTAGAAATTAAGGTAGAAGAAATGTAGATGCAAGCATGTATAGAAGCTTACGCGGAAGTTTGTTTTATCTCATAGCTACAAGGCTTGATTTGATTTTTGCAGCAAGTTTGCTCCCTAGATTCATGAGTAAACCTAGTCATTTGCATCTTAGGAGCAGCAAAAAGGATGCTAAGGTATGTCATGGGCACCATGGATTATGGAATCAGATTTGAGAAAATTTCAAAGTTGAAACTAAGTGGCTATAATAATAGTGATTGGGCTGGCAATGTTGATGATATGAACAGCACTTGGGATCATGCATCCTCTCTTGGTTTAGGTGTGTTTTCTTGATCTTCAAAGCAGCAAAGCAGTTCCAAGAGAGTGATTCCAGCAACCCAGAGAGGCACTAGGAGTCTCAGAGCAGCTCATTAAGGGGAGGTATGTTGATGAGTAATTTGCTGTGATATTTATTGAAGTTAACTTTAGTTAATGAACATATAACAACTTGATTTTTAGATCATGTGCGTGTTGACCTGATCCTCTCACCCGACGTACCAACTAAGTATTTATGAATCTACTTATCTATCCTGTCCTTGAACTTTTCCATTAATGGAAAAACCTGTCTAAGCCACGACCCTTGGTGATTGATGATGTCAAGCCTTAATTGGCAAAATGGATCTGCCTATTGAAGCTCCTCAATGATTAAGGCTGTTTGAGCAGTTGGAGAACTTTCTGTCAGTGTCAAGTGGCAACTGATTTGCCTAAAAACGAATTTGAATATTAATTTCTTCTTAAGTTACTATCCTACCACTAACCGGTCTAGCACCTGGCAAATATTATGCGACAAGCAAAGGCACCCGATTCGGCTGGACCAGCGTCCAGGTTGAACGATCAACGAGAAGGGAGAGGCCGTGTGAGTGAGTTGCATGTGTGCATCGTGGAGTAACACCCACCACTGGAAAACCTCAAATACAATCTGAGGCTCCTTTGCTTTCTGAACCACTCCTGACTCCACGCGGCCTGTCAGTGTCAGACACACAAACACACTCTCTTTCTCTCGCCTCAATGCTAATGGCAACCGGCTCCAACTCTCTTACTACTCTGCCCTTGTCAAAACTAGAATTTCCTCTTCCACTGTTCTCTGCTCGACGAACCAAGCTTTCCGCGTCACCCCTCCCTTCAATTTCCAATCTTTCACGCTTCAGGCCAAATGGGTTCATTGTATACTCCCTTTCAGGTGACCATTCCACCACAGGTGATCAAATTCTAGACAAGAGCAGCCCCAAGCCTCACGTTCAAAGCTGGTACTCTTCTATATCTTTCCCCTTTCTATTGGCTTTAATTTCTTTTCTTCGTCTTCTTCTACATTAGCATATTGTATAAGTAGTTGAATTTCTTTTAGAACTGCGGAAAATACAGCTAAAAAGCTGAGGTAGAATGCCCATGGGCGTTGATTTTTAGCTTTCTGAGAGAATTTTAATCTAGTAGGGTGCACAATAGTTGTAAGAAGAATCTTCATGAAGTTATATACAGCCTCTTACGCTTTACCAAATCAAACTACCAAGTAAACCATTTCATACAAATACGTTTTCCTAACTAGCTATTTGGATTAGGAGTCTTGAGACGCACTTTAATCTTAGAAATTTCCTTAAATCCGCCTTTTTGATACCAAGAAAGAATAGTTTTTGACACCATAAAAATGTTCACTCTGTTTGTAGCGTAAAAGTTACCCTATGTCGTAACATTAATTATCCAACATCGTCATTATACTCTGCAGTTGCCCAAAGGCGAGTTATAATTCAATAACTTTAATTTTCTCTAGTTTTAAAGGCGTATGTTCTGTTTTACAGTACATGGAATTGGAGGGGCTACTCTATCCGCTATCAATGTTCTGGGAGCTGTGGTCCTGCTTTGGTTTTAGTGCATGGTTTTGGAGCAAACAGGTCTACATAATTGAAATTTTGCTTCTCATTAGCAGACAAGTAATTTCTATAGGTATTGATTGTAAAAAATTGCTCAATGTAGTTGTGCTTTTGTATTCTCATATTTTGCATTGCATGCATGTGTTTTTGTTTGAAATCAAGTAGATATTGCTAAAAAGCCTTGGTTGTTATTATTCTTCTGTTCTAAGACCTCTCATGTATGTTATAATGAAATTGTCTTGCTTGACAGTGTTGCTGCTAATGCACATGTTTGTATCATGAGAGGGTAATGAATAATACTGCTTCGAGAGAGGTAGAGGATTAGTTAGATCCTCACAACTTTCTTAAAAATTATCCTTTTTCTGTATCTCAATATCAAGCAACATGCCAAAAGTGGTTGCAGTCACTAGTCATCTGTGTCCTTCCTTGAGGCTCTCCTTTCCTTTTTATCTTTTCTACTACCATTTTTCTTATTGAGTGATGTTACAGAACTGGAATTTTAAGATGTCTTTATTATCCAATAAACAACTTTTTGGTTCTTGAACTAAGAATTGCCCTAAGTTTCACTTGACAGGTTTTAAGTATTTAAAGAAACTGCAAAGTGGCGTGTATGTTGTTTGCAACGGTTGTGATTGTGTTAGTGGTGGTGGTTTAGGTTCTGGTTGCAGCAAAACTGCATGCCAATTAATGAGGTTATCTAACAATAAAGAAGTCTTTATATCGTGCTTCCTCAAAACATTTAGTCTTGACTCCCTTTTCCGTAGATCTGTTGGTCTTCCTTGGTGCACTTGTGTCATAGCAGCTAAATTTTGAGTGAGGGAAGCCTTGAGCCTTGTTCCAAAGGGAATCAAGGATGGAAATTATAAATATTAAGTGCCTGGCAAGATATGCGTGCTATGTTAGTCATAAGAATCCAAGGGTTCAATGGAACAAAAAGGCATATTTTGATAGGTTTGAGCATAAGGTGGCTAATTAAATTGAGATTCATAATGTAATTAATCATCATTTGTATAACTATGGATGCCCGATAGTGAGATATGTAGGACATGATGTGCTAGATGCCTTTGTTCTTAGAGAATTGTCAACACACCAGTTTATTTTTGGATGGTTCATTGCAATCTAGAACTTGTAGACTGTTTCTTGTATTTCTTCTGAGTTTTTTCCATTCCTCAAATGTTTATTTTCTCATTCAGCCAATCTGTATATGCATGTTTGACAGTTTATCAATTATTGATTGTTTTAAATGTTTCTTTTTAATAACTTGCTTCTACAAACTTGATGATCAATTCTTGTGATTTCTTGCTTAATACAGTAGTCATTGGAGGAAAAATATTCCAGTACTTGCAAAATCACATAGGGTGTATGCAATTGATCTTATTGGTTATGGATACTCAGACAAACCAAATCCTCGGGAGGTTGGGGACTCATTCTATACATTTGAGACCTGGGCTTCCCAATTGAATGATTTTTGTAGCAATGTGGTTAAAGACAAAGCATTCTTTATATGCAACTCTATTGGAGGTAACAACCCTTGTTATTGTTCTAATTCATGTCAGATTATTTTTTTTCACATTTTGATGCTTTGCTGATGTCTTAGCATAATTTACAGTAAACTTTAAAATCCATCTTGCCTTCTACACAACTCCTTCTCTTGAGGGCTTTTACTTATTGTGTATAGTTCGAAAGTTGGTGGCCAGTTATATTTGATTGGTTTCAGACTTCAGTGACTCCTCTACTCATGATAATTATTTCTGGATATGGTGGTATTATAGTTGTGAGAATGAAGTAATTAATTGAACCTTACTGACCTGCAGATACTGGGCTAAAAGCATTTTCCAGTGAGGTGTTTTGTATGTTACTCTTATCCCCTTTCGCTTGCCCATTATGACTTAGTAGTTAGTACCTTTTGGCTTTGCTTTTGCTAGGCAAGACAACACTATCTTTGTTCTGTTTTGTTATTGTTGATCTACCTTTAGGCTGCTGAGCATCCATGGCACTGTCTTCCTTCTGCCCCATTGGCAAAAAAGAAGATTCCCCCAATTAAAGGTTCTAAACTATATTTTCATATTCCTCTGAAAACGCAAGAAAGGAAAGAGGAGATATCATTAGACTGCATGCCTAACTATTGGTATAATAGAATGGTCACCATTTCCACAGAAAAAAAAAAGCAGGGGAGGTGGTTTTGTTCTACTGGCTAACAAAATTGTTTGATTGTGCATGTGGGGATGTGTTTTGTCAGTTATTCTGGAGGCCTCATTATTTTTGCATTGCAGAGGCATCTTGGTGGTTTTTTTTGTTTTGTAGAGGCATTTTGGTGGCCTTGTTTGATGTACAGTTGGACAGGTACTCTGGTTTTTGGGTACAGAGGTGATCTTTTTTGTTCACAACAGGGGTGAGCATTTTGAGCCAAAAAGTTTCACATTGAAACCTATAGGCACAAAATCTAACCTATTGTGATTGAGGGATACTCTCCCTCTTACAATGAAATAAACCATAATTTTTTTTTTTTAAAAAATGCTATTGGCATAATAAAAACACCTAAACAAGTGTTTTTTGCTGCATAACATTTTTGCTTGTTAAGTTGATATAAGGTAAAGAAAGAAAAATGAAAAACAAAAGGAAGTTGCCAAATTATCCTTTGACGTATAGGTTCTCCATTGAGAATATTTAAATTTAGTTCATTCTGGGAAAGCATATAATCTGGGTACACTTACCACCTTTCTTGACATGTGTGTGCCTGCTTTGCCTGGATATAAGTTAGTTTTCCAGTTACATTTTACTCTTCATTGCTGGTTCCATGTGTTTCCTTTCCCATTTGCATCACTATTTAAATTATTATACTATTCTTCTTGCTTGAAAATGCACTGTTATGACCTCATAAATATGGAAATTGATATTGACATGCAAGGCTGGCCCTTATACTAATAGAGCTGTCAAGAGAGCTGGAATGAGATGTTTGAATACTGTGCAACTCATGCCCTCAGTAACATTTAAAATTTGTTGACAGTCATTTTCACTGTATCTGATTGGTTATGGCCTCTAGATACCTACTCCTACAGTGTTGGTGGACTCCTGTAGTTTTAAGATGCCAATATTTCTGTCTGAATGATGCAGACCTTCTCATTTGATGCTATTTTCTTTAAAAACAAGCAAAGCTTGGATTTGTCTGCATTTCATATTTTGTGGAGATTAATAATAACGGCAATATGCTTGTTAAAATAACGGGGTCTTCATGTAGGACTGGTTGGTCTTCAAGCAGCAGTCACAACGCCACAGATCTGTAGGGGTATACTCCTATTAAATATATCTCTGCGCATGCTTCATATTACAAAACAGCCATGGTTTGGAAGACCTTTCATCACATCATTTCAGAGTTTGCTGAGGTAACATTGATTTGGAAGCACTTGTCTCTTTTTCTGCTTAGTGGAAAAAAAAATTGGTTCTTCTCTTTTATATCATTTATTTAAGATTCTTGCACTAGTCATCTTGGTTTTAATGTAGTAATGCTGTCTTGGCAGGAATACTGCAGTGGGCAAACTTTTCTTCAGATCCGTTGCCACACCAGAATCTGTTAGAAGCATTCTCTGCCAGGTAGTCTTCTAATGGCTTTTGAAAGAAATGAATTAATCTTTGTATATATATGTTGGGTAAGTTAGCTTGTCTAGATGTTACTGAGGTTTGAACCTCTGACCTTGGCCCTAGAACAGGCTTTAACAAGTTAGTAAGTATCACAAGTTGAGTATTTTGACAGATTTACCACATAGCTATGATTCAATGCTTGCTAGTTTCTTCTTCCTACAACCAATAAAAGTTCAATTTTTTTTTCTAGATTAATTTGTCATTTGGATTCTTAATTTTTGGCATTCAAAAGAGTCACCTTGATATGTGAAATTTTGTGAAAACTGAATATTCTCTAGGGCTAGGAGCTAGATCTGTATTTTTTTCATTTTCTGTTTAATATTTCCCTTTTAGAAGCAAAAGATTGAAGCAAAAGCATTGAGGATTCCCACCTTTTCCCCCCCTTGCTTTCTCAGCACCAATGGATGATAAAATGAGAAGAAAAATGAGCAGTGATTGGACTGATGATAAAATAGAGTTGAATAGGCAAGGAGAGGGGAAAGCTTAATGGTGCATGCTATGCTTGGAGTCACCTTTATATGTGTGGTTGTGACCTATTTGTTAGGCCATGGTAGTCCACTACTATTTGCTGCTACTTGTTTTTGTTCAGCATGCAATTTGCATATGAATCATGTTACATGAGTTTTCAAAAAAATCTTTTTTAAAACCAATGTTTTGATTATAAGATGATAATATTTTTACATTTATTGGCTTTAAGAGCATAATTGACCCAACTGAAGTTTCCGTAGAAAGTACTGTTAGAGTAGAGCTATTCTAGAAATGTTGTAAAGAGAAGTTAAGATTACATTTGTCAAACTTAATATAGAAGAGGTTTAGGGTTCAGGACAAACTATTTGATGGTAAGTTTTTTTATTTTTAAAAAATAAAATAAATAAAAGACTCGATTTTATTAAAACAAACTATAATTTTAAATTGAAAGAAATAAATTAAATAAAGAAACCTTGTTAATTGGGAATAAAAACAAATCAAATATAAACATAGTAAATAAAATGAAATTAAAAAGTTGAACCAAAATAAAAAAGATATATGTGAAATAATATAATTCTCCTCATAATCTTATGAGTAAGAATGTAAGAATGTTAAAAAAATAAAAAATCCCATTAAAAATATTTACTATCATTAATACTTTTTTGAAGAATTGGAGGAGAGATGAAAAGAAAAGAAAGAAAAGGGGAATAATATTGATAAAAGAAGGAAAGAAAAAGGAAAACCTTTTTGTGGGTGAAAGAGGTTATGTGCATATAGGGCTTTTTATCATTGAAGGAAATGGATTAAAAAAATGAAAATTGTTTGGGCCTTTTGGTTGGTGAAAGAGGTTTTCTGCATTTGGGGTTTTTATCATTTTTTCTCAACTCATTATTTTCCTTTGCTTTATTTCCATAAATATACTCTCATAAAAAGTTATAAACTAGAATAATTTTGGGTTTAATAAGAACTAGAACCCTTCCTGTTGAAGGGGAAAAATGCAAAAGATTATTTACTAGCGGGCCTCAGACAGCTTCCTACATAATCTCCAATTTCATGGACTTATGGTATCTTAGTCTTTAAGTTGAAAAGCTAGCAATGCTGTTATATCTAAACTTTGAAGCTATATGGTTATGAGGTGTTGTAGCATTGAAGAAGTAATTATTGAGAACTGAGATTGAGATTTTGATGATATGTATGACAAATTAGTGTAATATAGAGAAACCAAGAAATTTATTGAAAAGAGAAGCACAAAGTTAGCAATGCCTTGACTTCTTCTGCTGCATTGCATTTTAGTGTTACCATGACACCTCTCAAGTTACTGAAGAACTAGTTCAGAGTATCCTGCATCCAGGACTAGAGCCTGGAGCTGTTGATGTTTTTCTTGAGTTCATATGCTACTCAGGTGGTCCCCTCCCTGAGGAATTACTGCCACAGGTGAAGGTGAGTTTCTTCAACTGATTTCTGATTTGCCATATTCTTTCCCTCCAGTCCAATGTTTACTTTCATGCATAAGTTTCTGTTTCTTGTTTCATCTTTTTGCAGTGCCCTGTTTTGATAGCATGGGGTGACAAGGATCCCTGGGAAAGAATCGAGCTTGGAAGCGCCTATGGGAATTTTGATTCCGTAGAAGACTTTATCATCCTTCGTGATGTTGGCCACTGCCCTCAGGTTGCTCTCTCTCTCTCTCTCTCTCTCTCTCACACACACACACACACACACTAACGCTCGCGCACGCTCAAGCGCGCGCGCGCGTGTGTGTGTGTGTGTGTGTTTGTGTGTTGAGACAAGCTTCTTTGCATGTATGCAAGAGTAAATGTGACACATTGAAGTGTGTTTACAAGAATGAACTTTCAGACATCTTTGTTTCACGTACAACCATGTTCAAAGATTACCAGATATCTTTTAGACCATTTACCCTAAAATATTTAAATATTTGCTTTCTAAAATTTGGCATTAAATACTGGCCTTTGGTTTGCTGTTGATTAAAGGAAGTGTCATTTAAAGAAACACTGATCAGAATGGATTGCGGTTCGTGGATATTATAATATGTTGTTAATCACTTCTATCTCTCTATTATGGATGTGCATGTAGGATGAAGCTCCACATCTTGTGAATCCACTTGTTGAGTCATTTGTGGCACGCCATTATAAATCTCCAGCTAGTGCTTCAACAACCATTTAAATCCATGGTGGAGCTTTTGTTGCTACTCCTATATCCATCATTGGCATTCATGATATTCCTTTGCAAAAGGTAACTGCCAATGCCAATCACACACTGTACATAATTCAAAATAGCATGCCTAAAAGCAACTAAAAAGGTTCTCCTCGTGACTGCCTTTTATATGTAGCATTTTCTGGAGGCTGAATGCTGAGATTTGCAACAATTGTTAATTGCATGCCGCCGTGTCAATTCTTGCCACCGGTGTTGTTGCACAACTCATAAGCAATTAACAATGTTATATAGCAGTAAGCCTATATATTCCTTAGCTCAGAAGGGGGATTTTGTTTTCTTTTATTATGTTAATGTTTGTTGATATTTGACTGCTTTTTCAAGTGCTGAAAAGACCAATTTATCTACATAGGCAAAGCATGAATCTGAAGAAACCATGGCCCTGCAATATTTCAATGTGTTCAAATGGTGGCAGACAGTATATGTTTCGAAGAGCTATACTACTTTGATTGATAATCTTATGTGCTTGAATGTGTGATTGGAAGCGAAAAATCATAGAAATAAAGCTACCACGATGGCCAAACTAAGATGAGGTGATGATTGTGTGATGTTCTAGCAGCGTCGAAGATGGTAGGATTCCAACTGGAATGTTGAATCTGTTCTAACAATAGTGAAAACAGGAGTAAGAAACATTTTCCGCTAAAATCTGGATTGGTCATTGGTGCCTGAGACACATCAAGCTCAAGCGGACCCCAACTTTTCTTGCAATCTTAAATTATCGGATGTTGACGTCTTAAGAGTGTTGATTTTAGTCATAAATGATGTTTTTTAACACGATTGTAATAAGGTTTAAATAAATTATCAATAATAATTTGAATTTAAACTCTTAAAGTTTTCATGATTTAAGTTTAAAAAGTTATTGTATCAATGATACTTGGATCAAGGTCGTTATAATTGTTATCAAAATATGTATCAGTCCACTATGAGCTTTCATATTGATTGTGTATATGATGTGTGGTTTTAAGGAGAATATCAAAAATTTTAATGAGTGAGATTGTGATCTCGTATTTGATTATTAAGAGTTATATAAGAGTATAAGTCAATTATTACTAATCATGCATTTAAACTTTTAAAAGACATGTAATTTAAGTCTGAAGTTAATAATACCTAAACTGAGTCATTGCAATAATGGAGCTGGGGGCATTATTTTGTCGTTTGGAAGTGTAGGTTTAATGCGCTTTTACGTGTTCTCTTGTGGGGTAGAAGTACCTAATCAAACTTTTCTCTTTCTCTATGGTGTATATATATATATATCTAGTCTAGAAGAAATTAAAATAAGGAAGCATGTGCTAATGATGGTATCAATCATAAAAAATTAAATGACTTGGGAAAAAAATCTGGGGAGTTTGTAAAATGGCAAGGTCCTTTTCCTGATCAATTCCCCTTTTGACTGAAGCAGTGCACTAAGTGAAAAAGGGGTGCGGGTTTGAGGCATTGAAGCGGCAGTCAGCTGTCACCACCGCCAAAGCTATCAAACTCCCAAAATTGACACTTGGAACTTAACTGGCACTCAAGTCTTGACGGCTGCAAGACTTATTTGGCCATTAACAACCTACAAGCTACTGTTTAAGCCCTTATTTTTAGTTAAAATCAAATCAAAATGAAAACCCTAATCTTGACTTATTGAGATCCATTGCTTAAGAAAAAGTTTAGAATCATGTGATTTGTTGGTAGCAAAAAAAGTTATCTGCCTCTGCAACCAAACAGTTAAATTTTAGTTTCAGAATAAAATAATAGTTGAAAAAATCTTTTTAAATTATTCAATAAAATTTAAATAAATTATATATTTTTTATTATATTCAATTAAGTCATTGTATTTTTATTTTGGATCAAATAAGTGGTTATGATTAACAAATTGATTATTATCACTTGTCATTTTATACTCATATGATACTTAAATGGTGAAAAATGACTCATATGATCATATTATCATATCATATGAGTATGCTGTATCATCATTCATTATGACATGTCGATATGTTACGTTAACATCTAATGATATAAAATAACAAATGGTATTTTAGTTCATAACAATTAATCAACTATTAATCAAAAGAATTTATTTAATTTCAAATAAAAGTATAAGAACTTGATTGAATATAATAAAAGAATAAAAATTTATTAAATAATTTAAAATAACTTTTAGATATTATATCTTTTAGAATTATCAAAGGGAACCTTTTCCTGCTTATTCAAAATTGGATTGGAGCTTGGTTACTGTTGGTTACCACTACGTCATATAATATTGAATATTCCTCCTATCTCAACAAGGCGGTTAGTTTTTGTCTATACTAATTTGTCTTGAAATGTATTAATTATAACTGACTGGATTGAAATTTATATTTATATATTAAAAAAATCAATTTCTATATGTGAGAAAAAGTGAGTTCTTGCCATATTCAAATATTAGAAAGCAATTTATCGCACTTGGGGCACACACATTTTAAAAGTCTATAACAAAGAAAACAGAGTTAGTCCACCAGAAAGAAATGTTTTGTTATATAAAATAATAATAATAATAACATATCAAGCTCATATTGGGTTCTCAATATTTTAAGTGTACTGATACCAATGGCAGTAGGCATGATCATTCAAGGAAACATGATAAAGCATGACAATCCTTCAATTGATCAAAGGTGGGCTTGATGTGGCCCCCGCATCATCATCATCCTTAATGCACGCTTGAATCCATTTTAATGTTATGACCCCTTTGGGCCTTGGCCATCATGATTACATCATGGGTGATAAAGGTTGGTATCATTTAAATGTATGTACCAACAATGAGAAAATGCTAAAATTTACAGAATTTTGTGTCTTATACAATCATAGCCCTTCTCATTTAACCATTTTTATTTAATTGATATTTACTTTTTTTATTATTTATTATTTTATAAAAATATAAAATATGAAAGTATTTTAATACATGGGATGGGTTTGTCTCTAATGATTATGGTTCATCAATCAAGGAAAAATTTGTTCTTTTCATTGGCCTTCCATTTACTTATTTCTACTATTGTATTTCTATTAGGTTCGACCATGGGAGCCAGAAGACAAAAAGTTGTATGTATAATATCTAATGCAGGAGGGGTTAGAGCCTAGAGGTGACTTTTGATAAACAAGTAGCTAGCGGTCACCAAACACACAGACTCCTAATTCGATTTTGCAAAGAGATGGAGGAGATGAATCTCTCATTCTCTCCAAGGAATGGGAACAGTCATAACTTATTGGTGCACCCACCAAACATAGATATATTATTTCTAAAAGGACGGGAGAATCTCCTTTGACTGAAAATTGAACTTGCATCAATATAGATCATTCAAGCATGGGCCATGCTATGAACATCATCTCTCACGTGTCATGCAAAGCCCTACAGTACACACAGTAACATTTGATTAATTATTTCACAATATTGCTTTTCCTTAAAAACTATACCATATACATTGATGTGGAAACTTCTTTGAGGGAGCCTTGGAAATATGCATATATATAGCTATTGACA
This sequence comes from Theobroma umbraticum, assembly GCF_002168275.2. Classification (NCBI taxonomy): domain Eukaryota; kingdom Viridiplantae; phylum Streptophyta; class Magnoliopsida; order Malvales; family Malvaceae; genus Theobroma; species Theobroma umbraticum. The sequence goes on along the minus strand of NW_018397257.1, from coordinate 2,160,674 downwards.
TTATATTTTCTGTAGTTTTCCTTAATTTGGAGGCGAAGTAGAGGTTAATTATGGGTAAGTTCAAAAGGGTTTGTGTCTTTTGTGGAAGTAATTCAGGGAACAGAAAGATATTCAGTGATGCAGCTCTTGATCTTGGCAGACAGCTGGTTCTTGTTCTCTCTTTCTCTTTTCTTTTTGCTTCTTTTCTCGTTTCTCTCTTGTATATGCCCATATGCTTCACCCACCACATGCTCGGGCGCATAGACAAAGCTAGCTAGCTTCTAGCCTCTTGATGAGTTAATTAATTTGCTTTCAATGGGAATTTTGCAGGTCGAAAGGAAGATGGATTTGGTCTATGGGGGTGGGAGTATTGGGCTAATGGGTTTGGTTTCTCAAACAGTTTATGACGGTGGACGTCATGTTCTTGGGTAAGGCGACTAAGAGAAAGGATAAACTTACGACTTTTTTTAGTGTTGAATATAACAAAAGCAGACTCCCTACGAATCCATGTGTTTTTTTGGAATATTTATTGGTTTAATGTATTCCTTTCAAGTCTCTTTCTAGCGCAAACGCTTTCTTTTGCTGTTGTTTTCAAGCGTTTGAAAACCGGCAGCAGGCTGATTCATCATCATGCAGTAATCACATCTTTTGTTCATTGTATCAATTTTGTTTATTTCTGGCTAGACATGGACTATGCTAACTTGTTTGAAAGCAGCTTGTTAGTATGCATCTATGCATCATATTTTATAATTAATATCCCAACATCTTATGGTTCTTTTTTTGGTTAATTTTGCTATAGAGTAATCCCCACAGCTCTTGTCTCAGTTGAGGTATGAAATGAGCACACCCACTCTCTCTCGCTCAATTCTCTCTTTTCTAGGATGCTGATGCTTTGATTTCAGATATCAGGCCATGCAGTAGGAGAAGTGTTGGTTGTATCCGATATGCATGAAAGAAAAGCAGAGATGGCTCGTCGAGCTGATGCTTTTATTGCACTTCCTGGTAAGCATCCCGGCCAGAACCCAGAGCCCACGCAATTTGCAGTACACACGAATGTAGAAATTTTACCTTAATGTCATTGCTACAGTGTTTATGAATCGTAATTTTGTTTACTAAGGGGGCTATGGGACAATGGAGGAGTTGCTGGAGATGATAACTTGGTCCCAGCTAGGCATCCATCACAAACCTGTAAGTATATATATCAGCATCTCCTCCGTTAATTTTCTTCTTCTTTATGCATGTCCAGATTGTAAAGAACATTTCTCTATGTCCAATATTGTACAACACTAGCCAGTGCCGACTTTCAAAAGTTCCCTAGACAGCAAAGGAAAAGTAGAGAACTGAAAGAGCTATATATATGTCAATATTAATAAAATCTAAGCTATGGCATCAATTCCCAAAAGACTGCGGCCTAGAATATGATTTACAATTCTATTTTCATTTTATTAAAAGAATATATATGATATCAACACAATGCAAAGAATGAATACATATATATTCGCCCACTTGAATTGAACAACACCACTGATATAAAGGCTTTCAAACCTTTATATATCACGCTTAAAATTCCAATGATATATCAACTTTTTCAATCACAAATTCAAGATTTACTATCAGTTATTACATATGCTGGCAGACATACATTACATCTATCTCATAGACCCACTTTTTTCTCCCAAAATTCAAATCCAACTCTTCCAAATGGATGTCTAATGATTTACTTAAGATATCTCAATGTTTTGCTTTGCAACTAGAGTGTAAAGTGAAGAAAGAGTTGCTTCCAACTAATGACATAGGAGAAGATCAAAGGATTGGTTAATATAGTATAATATTTAGCAATATCCTCATCAAGCTAACTGCTTTTGGACATCTTCTATTTATTAATGGTTTTCATCTCTATGACTATTAGGAGGGAAGAAGTCAATGATAATCGACTAAAAATCATTTCTTTTGGTCTTTTCAATTTTCACTATGCCTTTCATCTTGATTGTTTGTTTATATATACATATATATATATGATTTGGACCGCACATTGAAAAATAACGTGCTCCAATCTTATAAATTTCATTTCTCTCATTTTCGATTTAAAATTCGAAATCTCTAAATTAAAATCTCTAAATTTTAATTATTGAGATATTCGTGGAAAATAATTTCACGACATTTGAAATATTAAATAAATTGTTATTGCAATGTTCTCTCAACCGCCAAAACACGCATATATAGTATCTCAAAATTTATAATACCTTTAAACTTAACATTATATATCATTGTGCAAACAAAATTTAACTTTTCCATTTTTCTTGCATACTAGTTAACTAGCAGTTCTTCTTCTTCTTATTATTTTCTTATTATAATTATTATTATTTGGTTGATGAAATATGTATAATTAGTTTATCAGAAATATTCACCCTTAAGAAACTTAACACTACTTGTCTATATAAAAATTAGGGCAATATGTAGAATTGATTGTTCCCGTGGAGCTAGCTTTCCTCTATTGCAGATTGAGATTATAGCTTTTTGACAACAATTATTAGCAGTCATTGCACGTTTCTGTTTACGATAAGCAATCATGCATTTGCTAGATCCTTTAAAGACCTTTTGCACGTAATTTTCCAAGAAGTAGCAATTCCATTATTGAAAGATATACATTTTGATCAAGCATACATGTGATGACTTTCTCTTTAGTTGATTAGGCTGCTTCATTCACATGTCTGAGTGTGTGTTTTGTTTATGGCCTTGATAGTTCATGTATGTTGAAGGTTAATGCTCATCAAAGCCAAGTATCGGACGATCATACGATGAGTTACATATAGTGGGACAGATTAACACTCATTAGAAGACATAGATTGGGGTTTCAAGTTTAAACAGTCCCAAGCAAGTGGAAAAGGAATTGGCTTAATTTGGCAGATTCTTTCAATGTGCTCTGATCTTGGTAGTAAAGCAAGCACGTTGATTTGGAAAACCATAAACATCTAATCCCCTGTCCAACTCTTTCAATCAACAGTTGGACTTCGTAAATCGTGAGGCCCTCCAACTTGAGAGCCATTTAATTTTAGTGATGGGATGGTCATGAAATCTACTCAACACCCATTTTTAGGCCTTTGCATAGACCCTAACCTTTTTTCCCTGGAAGGCATCTAGCTAGTATGAAATAGTTTTAATGTTTGTGGTCATGTGTCATGACAGCAATCATATCTCATGCATTGTATTTGTATGGGTCCTAAACAGAATTAAAAGCACATTGGACTTTCTTTATTTTTTGAGAAAACGAGTTAAAATGATAAGGAATATTGACTTTCTTGGTTAATGACCCGTTGGTGACATCTTAAAATCTCCAAATCTTAGGCTTCCTATCATCTTTTTAGAGATGTACGTAAAAACAAATGAAAATCCTTTAATTACATGTACTTTATCAAAACCAGGATTTCTTCTCATCATCAAATCTTAAATTGAAAATGATCATCAGGTAGGTCTGTTGAACGTTGATGGGTATTATGATTGCTTGCTGGGGTTGTTCGACAAAGGTGTGGAAGAGGGATTTATCAAGCCTTGTGCAAGGAACATTGTGATATCCGCAAAGAATGCTGAAGACCTCATTCAGAAGATGGAGGTACTCTATTACTACTATTTAAACCCTAAAGCAATCATGAAAATATGCACACCACCCTTTATATTCCTAATTCTACACACACACACACACACTTGATCAATGAGTTATCTCTTGTCTTGACATCAGAATTAAAATTCATTAATAAATATATATAAATTTTTTATAAGTTTAGTTCAATTTTTTGTTGATTTAATTTAGTTGTGTTATTATTTCTTCCATAAATGTACTATTTGATTATGAATGTAATCTCTGTTGTACAATTTGTAATTAGCCTCATTAAAAATTAATAATAATAAAAAAGACGTAAAAAGGAGTACGATGGGTACTTACCCAAATCTCACTCCACTTTTATCACTTGAGTTAAAGTCAATTGACAATGTTAATATATTTATTGTTTGACAATCACATAATCCGACTCGGAATTTGTAGGTTTTGATATTTTTCGTACTATTTAGAACAACGACATTAAGTAGGGTTGTATAGTAATTAAAAATAAAACAAATTGAAGAATTAATGGAAAAAGTCAAATTGGTGGACACCTTCGATTAATATCATCCGAGGATTCAACATATCGACAGGCTGTCATGCAAACATCTCCTTTGAAATTTCCCATATATTGCGAAGGCTGTTTTCAATCATTTTCATAACACATGATGCAGGAGTATGTGCCCGAGCGAGACCGAGTGGCGCCAAGTCAAAGCTGGAGCAAACACTGCACCAATGATATGAATCGGTAGCGGTTTGCTTCCTTTGGGCACCTTAAGAGGAAAAACACTTTCTTTTCGTTGTTGTACTTGCAATATTATCTTTACATAGGTGTCTGTGCTTGAGTTGGCAAATGTACGGTTGAGCTTGGGTCATATTGCTTCAGGTTTTAAAGAAATTGAATAATTTTAATTTTGGATTATTTCAAATTCATCTCGTTTCAGTTTCAAATCATTTTAGTTTGATATTTAGACTAATTTTTCAAGATTTAAATTGAATTGGGTTCGGACAGATTAGTTGGATTCAATTTAATTATTCAAAATTATTAGGGCTTGTGTCATTTTGGATTATAAAAGTTTTAGATATAATGCTTTTAAAAAGCTCCTGAATTATTTAAAAAAAAATTTCATTTTTTTATCTTTGTATTTTTAGTTTAAGTCAAGTAGACACTTGTAATTAACGGTTGAATAATAGTCAACAGTTAAAATGCTACTTATCATTTATGTCCATGTGACGTTAACATGATCATATAATTATATCATTATATCACATTAGCATGTTATATCAATCATCAATTATAATACTTTATTATGCCACGTTAGCACCAAGATGACAAAAGGCATTTTGAGTTATAATAGTTAATCAACTATTAGTCATAAAGATTTGTTTAATACAAAATAAAAGTATAAAAACTTATTGAATACAAAAAAAAGAATAAAAATTTATTTAAATTTTATGAAATTTTTTCAAATTTAAATCAAATTTGTCTAACACTAGTTTCGTAACAAAATTGAAAATGAAGAGCAAATTTTCATAAAATGGTCCACAAATGATTGCTAACATTTAATAAATATTCAAACTTTGATAACCATATAGTTTTGAGAAACTACTTTCACAAGAAGGAGCATGACACCATAACATCAAGACACAATGGAAGAAAATCCTCAATAATATTCTTTTGCTACTTTCTCAAAAGAATGTTAGCATTCAAAGTATTTGGGTTGAGATTTAAAGGCCCAAAGTTTGTTGCCCTTCGTCAAAACATAAGATATATCAGATTTCAAATAGTGTCAGCCAAGCTAACTAATACGTCTCAAGTCAGGTATGAAATTCAACTATATATGCCGACCCGCAACAAATGATTAAGACCTAATTAAATCCTATGTGAGTTATTACATAAATCTTTCTTATTACAACATTTATAAATCTGGCAATTTAAAATGAGATACATAATAAAGATTTTTGCTTTGGTAATTTAATTAAATATGAACTTTAATTACGTAATGTATCTTGATTTGTCAAATCCATAATTGACATGTTAAGATGAATTTATGTAATAATCTCTCAAAAATATAACCATAACATTAATGGAAAAATGTGAATCCATTTATACACTCATATGATATTATACAATATGTCATCAAAGTGAGGTTTTAACAGCAAGCAGTTTTGACAATTAAGACCTAAAACTGCAAGATAGCAGGCAATACAAGGAATAAGGGATGCAACATGTGGATGAAGTACAATGGCGTTGCCAATAGGATTGTTGTCCATAGAGATATTAAATAGGCTGAGCAGCCCGTAGGCCCTGCTTATTGCCACAGTAACAGGTTGTGCACATGAAAAGTGTTGGGTCGGCAGAGCCCATTAACATTTCAAAAGGAACAAAACGATACACAACTTATAATATTCACGTATTTAACATTGCAATTCTAGCATATATGTATACAAGACTAATAAATAGTGAATACTACTTAAAAACACATTACAGTTCTGAGGTATGTCACCAGTGAGGTATTCATGCAGCTCACGCTTTGCTCCACGATCACAATTAAGCGAAGCTCCGGGTTAAGCAGCTTGGCTAACAAGTTGAGCTCAATTCAAGGTTTGTAATACTAATTAAAGTGAATATCGAATTTTTATAAAGTAAATTATATAAATAAAATATGCTTCATCGCCAGTTCTGTGTAATAAAAGTTTTAACAAAATAAGATCCCAGTCCTCCCAAGTTACCTTCCCTATATACTGTTTTCTAGTATAGACAAGTATAAATTAAATATAACTCAAGAACTCTGGGTAACGATGACTGCTGATAACAACTTCTGGAAAGCACTGCTAGTCCCAATTCCCAAATCGACAGATGACATCAAGTATTTCTGGTTGTACTTGGGTGACAACATAAAGTAGCTTGATTCGTCTTTTGATATGTAATATCATAATAGGTCAAGGGATTTAACTTTTGCAAAATTTGGGAGCATCCAAACGGAAATCTTACCGTCCAATACCAGCATTTAGACCCTGCAGCCAATTGTTCCATCTAAAGACATTGGTGCACACGCTTGAATGCAACTGTGGGGCATTAATACAAGTGACAAGTAAAACATCCAACAGTGAACCCCAAGCAAAATAAGTTGAATTTCTATTATAACATTGGTTCATCACTGTTCGCAGAAATTCCTGATGACCAAGGAAAATGCATCAAGAAGCCAAAACAACTCAAGGGTCGCATGCAACAACTAGCGAAGACAGTGAAAGGCACGATGATGCATACAACTCCTATGTCTAAGAATTCTTGGAATCACATCCCATGAATTTGAATTGGTCATTAAAGCATATATAGACTTCCTTCGCTCTTGCCTTGCAATGTACAAGAGATAAGAATAATATTCATTTACAAAAAGAGAAAAAGAAAAAATTCAACAGTATTAGGACAGAATAAACTCTGCTGTAATTTGAATATACCACTACTAGATATATAGGGTTTTCAGAATGAACAGAAATTGCCAACATTAATAATAATAAAATAACAAGAAAACACCAAGCCTGAACTAATCTCGACAATTACATTTTGTAACAGAATCAGGAAAGTTTAAGAAATAACATGAAAGTTTAGAAAAACAACAGAAAGGGTAATTCCCTACCTGTTCAGCATGTATTAATTCCATCCTTGCAATCTTTGGTCAAATTATAAAAGGTTTCAACACATGTCTTCGACCTGTAAAGTACCTCAGTATCCACAGCAACTCTCATGTATCCATCAAACTCAACCGGTTTTCCATCATTCAGCAGCCTTGTCTCGTTGTACCACTCACTTGTGTTACTCCATAATTCCTTGTAATCATCGAGCAAATGGACCTTGTACTGAGACCTCAATTTATCAAAGTAATTATAGAATGGCTCATTTGTTGCTATGTACAGATTCCTCCAAGGCTGAATTATGTCTTTAAGCTTCATAAGAAGAGCATCAGGAGATGTATCAGAATCCAAATGTGGCCACAGCTCTTTATTCTGTGCTTTTTCCCCTCGAACCACATGCACAGCATCAAAATCCCAGTCCATTTGTCCACTGATTTCAGTCACTATATTCATCAATCTTTTTGATTTCCATAAAGCATGCCATGGCCTCTGAATGTACTTAGCTGCTTGCCCCTCACATACCCTGTACCAATAGTTTTCAGGCTCTGGAGCATCAAACTGCCTCCAAAGGATTGTGCTCTTATCTTTCTTAAGTTGCATCGGCGTCACTTTATATGTCCTTACCTTCTTGACTGGCACTTTTCTTTTATGGCCTCTATCCCATTTCTTCCAATCTCTCAAGAACTCACTCTCCTCCACGATGGAAGCCACCTCCTTAAGATGCTCAAAATCAAAATAAAACCTAAAATCTTTTCCCTCCTCATCCTTATTGCTTGGATTGTAAGTTGCCGACAAACATATGCTCAAATCCATCACAAATGTCCTATTCAAATACATAGCCTCTCCTAAACCACAGAGGAAACTCCACAAGTAATGATTCATTCCCTTGCAGTAGTCCCCACCCCGTGCATAATACAAATACTTCCCCTTTCTAAAGTTCATTTCCGAACCCATAGTTGGAATAGTATCATTTATCTCTTCATCACGTATCGGTGGTGCTAGCTTGGGATTCCCACCACTCCTTGTGGTGTTGGGTCTAATCCGAGGCCTCCGAGCGTTAATCCCCGAATGCCAGCCACCTGCATGCACCACTTTATAGGTACAATTCTCTGCAATCCCAAACTTGAACCTTCTAAAGTCCCTATACTTTCTCCACGACTTTTCTTTCTTGTTCCTAAACCTCCAAGCCGCATCACACTCATCCGGTTTCGACCCATTGACCGGAGTTTGATACTCCAGAAACACGATAAACTTGAAAGTTTTCAAATTAAACTTCTCGACCGTGAGTAAAACGCGTGGATCCGAACAATTCACAACCTTTACCTCCTCACAATCTGATTTTAGGCTCATATTCGAGATTTTCTCTTCAGACTTCTCGATCACGGTTTCAGTGATGGGATTGACAGTCAAAGCAGGGGGCACGGCGGGAGCTGGCACAGCAAGTAAATCCTCACCGGTTTTGAGGATGGAGTTGTCATTCTTGAAAGTGGCATTTTCGGTTTGAGTGAAGAGTTTGGTTAAGGCTGGAGCTGACTCCAGCCATGGATCTGGTGGTTGATAGGTGATCGCGATAACCGTAAATATTAGCACTGAGAAAACAAAAACTGAGAAACACAGGTTGCTGATAAGTTTTATCAGATTTTGTCCAATTGGCTCAGTGCTTAACTCTGATTCCTTCATGGGTTTCTGTTTTCTATGAAAACCCAAATGCAAAAACTAATCAGATCTCCAGATGAACCAACTTTAATAATAGAAAATGAAAAAACTAATCTGATTCCTTCATGGGTTTTGTTTATTTTCGAAAATCCAACAGCAATAACTAATCAGATCTTGATGAAAGTACAGAAATGAAAGATACGAAGGAAAGAGCTCAAGATTTGGATAACACTTACATGTGAATGTTAAATGGGCTCTATTTTCCTGGAAACCAACAAGTTACAGAAGCAACCAGTTCCTGGATTTGAACAAGAAAAGCAGCGCTTTGACGACAGAGAAAATGAGAGAAGAATGGAAGCGACAAGAGAGAAAGAGAAAGGAGATCCGGAGAGTTGATTTTGCGATAAACTAAAGAACTGTGAAAACAGAGTAGTAATACTACAAAACTTATTCTGAGTTTGGTGTGGGTTTGTTCGCTTTGCCAAAGGCTTTGGCTAGAAGCAAAGAAGAAGCGCTGGAAGAAGGGGCAGGCCAGGTTGGGTTGTTTACACTTCATTTTCACTCTAAAATTTTAATGAACAGCGGCGGTGCCACGTCAGCATCAACAGATTTAGACGTCCCACCGGTTCACTCGCTTGCTACTAAAAATCAAATCTTTTTGCTCGGAAAACTTTGTTAGAACGCGGGAATGCACAATGTTGACAAATTAAGTAAAGGCTTTGAGATTATTAGTTATGCAAAAGTATTATACAACAAAATTCATTAATTGATTATATTTTGTATCTACGAAATCAATTTACTGATAAAAAAATAATATTTTTTTATATAATTAAAAAAGGAGGGATTCGAATTTTACGTTTTAAGTAAAAAGATAATGTACCAATTCATGAGCTAAATGCTCAAGTGCAAAGAACAACATATTTATATAATTTGAATTATAAAAAATTTATTGGTGCCTCCTATGTTTTCTGCTCCATGTACATATTTTCATAAATACTTTTTGTTCCATGTACATAGTTTTTTGTGTCTTTTAAGCATTCACAACCTTTAACCATCCCTTGTGAATCATGTGACTTATTAATTTGAAAATAGTTTTGAAAATTTTCAATAACTATCACCATTTTTTATATAAATCAATCTTTTATAATTTTAGAAATCTTTTACATAAATAAAATATCTTCCAATTATACTTTTACTTAATTAAAAAAATAATATTCAAAAAAGTTTTTGAATTATTTAAGAAAATTTAAATAAGTCTTTATTTTTCAATTACAAACAATCAAATTTTTATTTTTTTTGGATAAAATAAGCTTTTATGACTAATAGTGGATTAATTTTTCATTAGTCAAAATGTCAACTATCGTTGTTATACTGACGTGGCATTGACATAGGAGGTGAAATATATCATATGATTATATCATCATATTATATCAGTATATCACATTATTATCTATTATAATATTGTAATATGTCACGTTAACGTCATGTGACATTTTTACTAAATCAACTATTAGTCGTAAAAGCTTACTTGACTAAAAATAAAAATATTAGGACTTATCGGGTTCAAAATAAAAGAATAAGGGCTTGATTGAACATAATGAAATAATAAAAACTTAATTAAATTTTTTAAATATTTAGTGGTTTGTGTTAGATATTATGCCACAATAAAAAAAAATGCTAAAGTTGATTGAAATTGCATGATAAATTATGCTTTCAACAAGTTATTCTTGTTTGATTAATCGAACACATCTTATGCAAAAGGATTTCACACCAAATGAATGCACAACATTTGATGACATTATTTTGGTCACATGTTTGCACTCTTTTTTCATGATTGCTATTAAAGCCAAGTCCTTGAACTTTGAAAATAAGTTACATTTCACACTCATATAGATAGATCTCATCAGATGAGCCCCTATAACCAAAACACTCCAACAAAATTTGTTATGAATATATTAAGAGTATACACCTCATCTTTCCTTTATCGTTACTAGGTATAAAGCACTTTACTTGAGATGAAATTAGATTATAGCATTTGTAGTTGCATTGAAATGATGTATTTTAACTCACTGAACTCAATACTTGACGAAATACTAAGCATTGAGTCGAGGTTATAAGGTTATATCATAGGTGGGTAACTTTTGTATTTGGGCTTGAATCCCATCCTTATTAAATTTGCAACATAGCTACGTTATATTCCAAAATAATCTTAAATTTCTATATCACATGATGAAACTTTTATACTTATTTGTATCTTAATGGCTCATATAATTAATAGGGTCTATATTTGATGCACTAATAGTATATAGTTTATATACGTTGTTAGTTCAACAAATGCTACCACTTTATTAATGAGGTAAAATTATAAATCTTTAAGGACTTACAAATTTTCTTTAAAACATATAAATTTTTTTCTCTTTCAACTGTTTTTTTTCTTGTTCCTTTTTTTTTTCTCTCTCCATCTCAATCATCTTCTTCTTATATTAAAATTAGGTTTTCCATGTAAGTGGGTATGGAAATTGGATCACTACTTTTAATTGTGCTTTGAGGGGTATGAAAGGCTATTCTGGTGTTGTGGCCCTTACTAGTATAGATATAGGAATTGGTTGAGAATGGTTTCTGTCATTGTTGGCTAAATTTTTTTGTGTATATGGGGTGGTTTGATTTGTTTTTGTTCTTGACTATTGTAAAGTTGTCTTTTTGTGTTACTACTAGTTCGTTTTTATAGTGTTCTTTTTGCCTAGTGTGCCTTCGGCTTTAGTCAGGAGTAGGTAATGATGTATATGTTGGTGTATTTTCAAAATAAAAGATTGTCTCTTTATATGAAAAACAATCTTAGTTCAAAGGTTACATCACATAGTGTGGCATAGTGTGACTATTGGATTGTAGAAAGTTTTTCATGTAAATAGTTATGTCTCTTGGTAAAGTGATATATTGGCAAAATACCTCTAAATCTAAAGGTTATTAGACAATAAGAAAAAAATTTACAATTTAAAAGTTTGGATATGAAAAGTTGTCTTTCATATTGTAGCTCAAAAATTATATCTTATGAAATGAATAGTTGTCATTTCATAAGGTGATTATTGAATCTATATCTTTATCCAAGGATTGTGTCTTGCAAAATGAAAAAGTATCTTTAAGACAAAGAGGTGCCTCAATCAAAAGGTTGTATCCTTAAAAAGAGACACGCGCAAGCCTACATAAAAGACTTATTGCCAACCATTTTAAGACACCTAAAACAAATAAGATAAGAGTAGAAAAATCAAGAGCAAGAGAAGTGCTATATTTTGAAAATAAACATAAACACTTAAGTTCCCATCATTTATCAAAAAAAGTCCAAATTCCTTATAATCTACTTACTGTAGAAAGTAGGCACTGAGGCTAAACAACTTTCCAAATCCTTGGGTGTATCTAGAGGTCTACTCTCGTAAAGTGTAAAGACGGAGTTAGACATTGGCTTTATTGTATCCCTAAGGCAATTTGCATAATTCCCTTTTTGCTTACCAAGTGGTGGGAATGAAATAAGTTTTAAAAATAACGTCAATTGAAAGGTTAGCCTTGAAGTCAATTTTGCCAATTCCTTGAATTTCATCTAAACCCCATTTACATCAACAATTTTACAACTTATTTTTCATGTTATTAGAATTCAATGGATTCCCTAAAAGAGATATATCAACATTGTTAAGCTAAATCATTTTGAAGGAGGAAGCTTTATTCATTGGCAAAAGTTGGATTGATTTGATGGTGACAAGGATAGTAACAAAATGGTTCCTCATCAGATTACAAGATAAGTTTTCTTTCTTTCCTTGATATGCATGATATTGTATTCGACGTGCATAGAAAATGTATATTAGTTGGAAAGATAGATTTTGTTATATTCATATATGATTTTGATATGGATGAGGTAATTACTATGTCTTCTATAATTGACATACTTCTCCCATCAAGGAGGGACACTAAAAAAACTTTAAAACATAAAAAAGAAAAAATATCTCTCGAGGACTTTAGTAATCATCTTCGAGTAAAAGAAGATTGTTATAACCAAGATGAAGTCACAAACAAGATGAGGAGGATAAAGATCCTAAAGTATACCATTTTGGGTTGATGAAGGTCCATGTGATGGAAGACAAAAGGCATGGGCATGAGGCATTCCTATTTTACATTAAGGTATAATGATGCCAATATGTATATACCATCAAAGCCCATGTGATAGGTGGGCATGTGGCATTCCTATTATACATTAAAGTATACTGATGCCTGTTAGCCTTGAGTTACATCACGTTTTAATTTGACAAAAAATTGCATGTTATCTTGAACTTAATGTCAAGCATTTGAAATTGTCTCAAATATATTTTTAATCTTTTAAGATCACATAATTATTTGAAAAGCTATGCATCATTAGGGAATATCATAAAAGCTTTCAAACAACACATACTTAGTTAAGGAGACCAAGAGCATGCATGCATTGAATTATTATTTGATTGTAGGAACAAGGTAAGGAAGAAATAGTTAAAGAGAGGTGCCAAAAAGCTAAGGAAACCTCAAGACACAAGTCAAGAGTCAACCTAAAGAAGCTCCAGTCAGCCTAAAGGTAGAAAAAATGAAAATCTTGAAGTATACAAAGCCATAGTCAACCCTAAAGTGGCTATAGTCAACCCTAAAACAAAAAGCTTGAAAAATTGGAGAAAAACATAGCCATAGTCGACCTTGGCATAGTGGTAGTCTACCTTGGTTACTCTGATTCTTGAAAATGGGAGAAATCAAGAAACATAGTCGATCCTGGCAAAGCCATAGTTGACTACATTAGTCCAAACTTTCAAGAATCACATTCTCAGAAATCAGATCAAGTAGAGGAAGTTTATACTTGACTATGAAACCCTATTTTGAGAAATTTAAAGAACATAGTCTACCTTAGGAGCATTGAAGTTGACCCTCAAGCTTCAATAATGGTCATATTTGATTTAAACTTGTGTCTAATGGCTCTAAACTCCACACTAGCTATGAATAGACACCTTTGAGTCATTTGGAAGTAAAAGAAGACTTGAGATAAAGTTTCAAACCCTAGAGAGACCTCTAAAAGCTTATCCTCACTCTCTAGCTTATTTTAATCTTCTACCAAGCTTTGAAAAGTCCTATACTTGCTTCATTCAAGTTGAAATTTCTTCTTTCATGACACTTAAGCTTAAATTCCTAGCACCTAGCCTTTGTATAGGCATTTTCTTGCTAACCTTTGTACTCCATTGTAAAGGTTCTAGCTTAACCTTGAATAGCTATTTGTGGGTTTATGGTTGAGCCATGAAAAACCATTGCTAAAGGGTTTCGCTTGATCCCATGAAAAAGCATTGTAAAGGTTTCACTTAATCTCATAAAAAGCTATTATGATGGTTTCATTTGATCCCGTAAAAAGCTTATTTTCGTTAGTGGATTTGAAATTCTTTGGTGTTCCAAGGGAGTGGATGTAGGCATTAGAGAAAATCGAACCACTATAACAATCTTGTGTCTTGTTTTTAATTTTTCCACATTGTGATTTATTGCTTGCATTTAGTTTATGAAAATATTTTACATTGATTCATTATTTATGCTTTGCTTGCATTTGACTTAGGAAAATATTTTTTGTTGATTTATCATTTGTTCTTTTCAATTTATTATTGAAAACTTTCTTAGGAAAATCACACACTTTGTTTTGACACAAGAAGAAATTTTTAGTTGCAAAAGTCTTGATTTCTATACTTGGTACTCAAAATAATTTTTAAACACCAATTCACCCCCCTCTTGGTATATTGCTTATTAAAACTTCTACACCAACAATGCTAATATGTAAAAAAGATCAAGGTCCATGTGATAAGTGGGCATGTGGCATTCCTATTATACATGAAAGTATAATGGTGCCAATATGTGATAGGTGGGTATGGAGGTTGCTTTCTTATTTTTAACAACTTTTTTAAACTTTATTTATTTAAAATAAAATATAGGTGCTAGTTCTATGCTAAACATTAAACTTAATTAATGGACTAGTCAACCATCAAAGAACCTTTTCTTTGTTAGAGTGAAATCATGAAGAAACTATACTGAAACAAAATAGTAATCTTTTATGTACAAAAACTGTTTAAAACAAAATAGTAGTCTTTGATATTAAAAAATTCTTTGAAACAAACTAATAGTCTTTGATATTAAAAATTTTTTTGCTTAACTTCTTCTTGTTACGTTGTAGAACGATTGATAACCTAATTGTTGGTACTATTCTGCATGTTTATTATTGCTTTATTTATTTCAAATTATTAGTTCAAGAAGTGTAATTTTCTACCCTATAAAACCTTCATTATTTAGCCTCGTTTAGGCTAAACCAGAATATATATATATAATAACATTCTTAATAACTTAAACAAATCTGGTGCACATTCTATTGTGGGGGTAATTGTCCTATTTAAAGCCTATTAGCTTTAAAATGCTAATAGTTTTGATTATGACAAAATGATCAAATTTACTTAAACATTATTTGAGTGATCCTTGAAACAATTTAACTCTCATACATGTGCTTTTACATAATTACAAGCTTGATTGTTTTAAGTTGTGTGAATCCTTGAAGTTATTTAACTTTCACATACTCACTTTATAAATGTCTACAATCTTGAATGACTTAGTTGTATGAGTGTTAAACTTGCTTGGATGAGTTCTTTTCATCATCTCCTTAACAATTACTCTTGAGATGTTTGAAAATGCAAGATAGGGTAACAAGTGGTGGAGTTTAGCTTAAGGCTTTCAAAATTGATCAATCTCCATAACACCAAGCTTGATTCAAGTCAAAAAGCTTAGTCACAGCTTAATACTCGACTATAAGGAAGGCATACTCGAGTATACGCATACAATGTTGAGAAAATGAAGACTGTAGTCGACTAAAAAATTTGGATACTCAATCTTTCGGTAGAATGAATGCAAACTTGAAGAAACTTAGTCATAGTCGACTACAAAGGAAGGCATAGTTGACTATTGAAGCTAAAAAATGAGAATAAAGAGCTCTCGAGTAGAGGATCAACATATGACTTATATACTTGACTATTGAAGGTTGAATTCGAAATTTTGAAAGCCATAGTCGACTACCAAGTGTCCATACTTGACTACAAATGACCATTGCACACAAACTTTCAGTGACAAATAGCTATGTCCTTTTTGAAATCAAGTCCACCAGTTTTAAGAATCTTTCAACTATAAGAAAGGACCATTCTGAAGCATTTCAAAAATGTAGAAGAAAAGAGAAGAAGGTTAAACTCTTGAGCATCAAAATCTTGAAAAGAAAAGAAAAAAATACTAAGCAAAACCATGTATTTTTAAGCTAAAAATTCCTTTGTGCTTTCACTTCAATCTTGGTACCCATTATTTAGGCATTTTTCATCCTTTGTACTTAACTAGCAAAATCTCCCTTTAGAGGCACTCTTGCTACTCCTTGTTTCCATCCTTGTAAAGATTCTAACTTAGTCTTAAAAAGTGGGTTATGCTTGCTCTTTTGAAATTAAGGCAATTGTGGGTTATGGTTGCTCCCGTGAAAAGGAAACTATAGGTTGTGATTGCTTTTGTGAAATGGCGGTTGTGGGTTGCACTTAAGCCCAATAAAAAGCATTTGTAAGGGTTGTGGTTGCTCTCAGAAATGGCCATTGTGTAGGTTTTGCTTGATCCCATTTAAAAGCATTTTCCATAGTGAATTTAAAACTCCTTAGCTTGTTAAGAGAAAGGATGTAGGCAATTGAGAAAGCTGAACCTCTATAAAATATTTGTATCTTCATTTTTACTTTAGTTTTGATTTGCTACACTTTATTCCAAGAAAACCATTTTCATAAATTACTTGAAGTGTTCACTTACACTTTTCACTTTTGAGTTTTCATTCTTAATTAAATTTCTCATAGCATTTTGACTTATTTCTTATAGAAAAAATTTCTTGAAAATGGTTCTTGATTGTGTTTTCATTGGTTTACATTCAAAGTCATGTTAATCATCTTAAAATTGATTTTTAGCTTATATTGGATTATGTAGACTTGCTTGAGATTGGCATATTCATCAAAGTTTTCCTTAGAACTTCTTTTACATGCCTTGAAAACTAGTTCTTCACTGTTTTTCTTATTTTCTAAGCTCATTTCTTCCATTTGTCTCTCAAGGTCTTTTGCATCATTTTCATTAACAAGAACTTCTTTTTGCAAGGCATTAGTTTCATCAAAGACTACATGAATGAACTCTTCAACTGTTAAAGTTCTTTTGTTAAAAATTCTATAAGCTTTTGAGTTCAATGCATACCTTAGAAATATTGCTTCATCACTCTTAGCATCAAATTTTTCAAGAAAATGTTTTTCATTATTTCAAACAAAACATTTATAGCCAAAGCTTCTAAAATAAGAGATGTTTGGTTTTCTACCTTTGTATAACTCATAAGGAGTTTTAGAAATCATGGCCCTTATTAAAACTCTATTAAGAATGTAGGCTGTTATATTAACAACTTTTACCCAAAAATACTTTGGTAGATTGTTTTTACAAAGCATGGTTCGAGCCATTTCTTTTAAAGTTTGATTTTTTTCTCTCAACAACCCCATTTTGTTGAAGTGTTCTAGGTGCAGAAAAGTTATGATCCAGCTCTTTTTCATTACAAAAGTTTTCAAAATCATTTCTTTCAAACTCACCTCTATGATCACTTTTGATGCTAACAATGACAAGTTTTTTTTTCATTTTGAGCTTTCTTACAGTGATTTGCAAATGTAGGTAATGCATCATTTTGTAAGTAAAGAAGTAGACCCAAGTATACCTTGAGTAGTCATCAACTATCATAGAATCATATGATTTACCTCTTAAGCTAGTTATGTTGATTGGACCAAATAGATCAATATGCAACAGTTCAACAGGTCTAGAAGTTAAAATAATCTTTTTAGCTTTGAAAGATGCTCTAACTTGTTTCCCTAATTGGCAAGCATCACAAATCTGATCATTCTTAAATTTAAGTTCAGGCAATCCAATAACCAGATTTTTTCTCATCAATTTTGAGATGGTATGCATGCTTACATGTCCAAGTCTTCTATGCTATAGCCAACTATCATTGTCATTATTTACCATAAGACATGTCTCACAATTAAGCTCAAGATCTTTAAGAAATATAACATACATATTTTTTATTCTTTTTCCTATGAGTAAAATTTTATTGGTATTAATGTCTATCATTGCACATTTATATGAATCAAACATACCTTAAAACCTTTATCACACAATTGGCTGATACTTAATAGATTTTACTTTAAACCTTTAACAAACAGCACATGATTAATTTGAGCATGAGAATTCTAACCAATGGTTCCTATACCATGAATTCTACCTTTTGAATCATCTTCAAAAGATATAGTACCTCCCTTTTTCTTATCCAGCTGAGCAAACAACATTTCATTTCCAGTTATATGTCTTGAGCAGCCACTATCCATTAACCATGGTTGTTTCTGCTTTAGTTGAGCTTTTGAACATATGTCTTCTCAATTTGCTCAACCTGTAAGATAGATTTTTAGTTTTTCTTACTAGGTAACTATACCTTGATGGGTCCTTGAAGGTTAGTTGGTACATAAGATCCTTTTGGTACCCAAAGCATTTTTGTTTTTTAAGTGCTTCTTCTTCTATAACTGTCATAAGAAAGAGAATCAATTTTACCATAAACATAACATCTAGATGAGAAACTATCAGAATTTTTCTTAAAGTTTGTGTTTTTTCTTGATGTATCTTTTCTCAAACTCTTAAGTGCAAAGTTTTCATCCATAGCCTTTTCCAATGCTTTAGTTTTGTTTTCAAGTTCTAATTTCAGAATTTCAAATCTATTTTTGGATGTTCTAATTTAGTTTGAAGAAAATTTCTTTAATCAGAAACATAGTTGAAATCATGTCTTATCTTTTTAAAATCATTCTCAAGAAATGAAGTCTTTCTTTTTAAAACCTTATATTTTGATGCAAGTTTTTCAAATTCATCATAGAGGCATTCATATTCTTCTTGAAGCTTATCAATTGAAATATCACAAAAAACAAAAGATACCTTGGATTCATCATCTTTGGCCATCAAACACAAGTTTGCTTTTTCTTTCACTTTCTCTTTTTTAACATTTGAACTTGAAACATCACTGTCAGACAAAGTTGTAGCCACCATAGCTTTCTTTGATTTTCTATTTTTCTTGGGAGTTTTTTCCTTTAGCAAAGGGTATTATGATATGAAATGTCCAGGTTTCTTGCACTCAAAATAAATAACATCTTCCTTTTTGTTGGATTCATTTTTATTTTTGATTTTTCATAAAGAACTTTGATATCTTCTATACCCTTTCTTGTCTAGTCTCCTATCTTTTTGTCCCATGAGTTTTCTGAATCTTCTTGCTACCATGGCCAACTCTTCATCATCATGACATGATAAATTATCTAATTTTTCTTCAAGAGTACTGACTTTTAAAGCAATGCTTTTTTTTTTCTTTTCTTTTGCTTTCTCCTATTTTTTTCTTTTTCTTTTTTAAGCTCTAGCTCATAGGTGAGAAAAGAGCCATAAATTTCATCAAGTGTGATGACATTTAAGTCCTTAGCCTCTCAGATAGCAATCACTTTTGGCTTCCAATTCTTAAGTAGGCTTTTAAGAAGTCTTTTGACAAGTTAATGTTCAGGAATTGGTTTACCTAGCAAACTAAGTATATTGGCGATATTAGTGAACCTATTAAACATGCTGGTGATATCTTCACCATGTTCCATCTTAAACATCTCATGGTTGTGAGTTAGGAGAGCTATTTTGGACTCCTTGACTTGTGACATCCCTTCATAGATAATCCTAAGTTTATCCCAAAGTTATTTGGCATTGGCACAGCTCGATACTTTGTTAAACTCAGTAGAAGTTAAAGCAGAATGTAAAGTATTTATTACCTTAAAGTTTGTTTGAATTTTTTTGGTTTCAGCTTCATTCCATTCAGGCCTTGGCTTAGGAATCATGTCATTGGTCATAATATTTATGGTTGAGGGGATAAAAGGTCCATCAGTGATGGCATCCCATATTTCATAATCTATTGCCCTTATATAAATTGACATTCTAGTACTCCAATAGGGGTAGTTTGATCCATCAAACAGAGGTGGTCTATTTGTGGATTGTCCCCCAGCAACAACTAATTTTTAAAGAGCTATTTGGATCTCCCTTAGGATATTAAGCCTTAAGAATGAGGAATTTAGCTTTAATACCACTTGTTGGCCCCAAAATGTGTGCTAGAAGGGGGTGAAAAGCACTTTTTGAATGTCACTAAACTTGGTTTCTAATTAGGGGCAAGTTAAAGGTCAATTATAAGAAGTTATATGCTGGATGAAAGAATGGTTTAAAGAAGAATGAAATGAAAAAAAATGGTAGACAATGCACAAAGATTTATTAGTGGTTCGGTCTCTTAGACCTATATCCACTAACTTGATCTTCCAATTAAGGA
This sequence comes from Theobroma umbraticum, assembly GCF_002168275.2. Classification (NCBI taxonomy): domain Eukaryota; kingdom Viridiplantae; phylum Streptophyta; class Magnoliopsida; order Malvales; family Malvaceae; genus Theobroma; species Theobroma umbraticum. The sequence goes on along the minus strand of NW_018397257.1, from coordinate 2,140,356 downwards.
TTTTCAAACCATATCACTATAATAAATGGAATTCCCAAGCTTCCACCAAGCTTTAACAATGGCTTTTCAGAGGCTCAGCCATAACTTTTCATAATGATTTTTCACGGGATCAATCAAAACTAAAAGTGGCTTTTCAAAGGCTCAACCCAAAGTGCTAAACTCTATTACAAAGATTAGAGTGAAAAGCAAGAAGAGTTGAGAGTTTTTGCAATGTTTGAGCTCTTTTTGATCTTGGAAGCATATAATCTTGTTCTTAGCCATTATGGGTATCTTTTATACTTGAAAAATCAACTCTGATGGATGTTTGACAGCTTCATATCGTTAGAAACAATTGAAAGATAGTTCTAGCCATTAGTCTGTCTTCTAGCATTCAAATTCAAATTTTCAGACAAAGTACTCTTAGTTGACTAACATGCTTTTTAGTCGATTAAGTTGTCTCTGTCTTGTAACTGCAGTTTTTGGTAGTAAGCTCTTAGATGAGTAACCATTCTTCTTAGTCAACTAAGTTATCTCTGTTTTATGACTGCAGTTTCTAGCAGTAAGCTCTTAGTTGACTAACCATGCTTATTAGTTGACTAAGTCTTCTCTATCTCTGAACTGACCAACTTTACTTTTGAATTTTAGCTTACCAACTGCCTTAGTTATCCCACTCAAAAGCTTATGTTTTGTGGCTCATTTGTATCTCCTTATTCTTATAGGTTTTGATATTTGATTTTCAGTGGTTGATATATTATTGGCATACATTTTCATCCTACACACTGAAGTAGTATAGTTAGACGTAAATGAGTGAAAATGTTTTATTATCATCAAAAACTAATGCAGCCAATAGATCGACATGCCAATGATTAGTGTCCAAGTAACAACATAGTAGTTCATTGGAAACAAACAATAAAACAACCCCTTCTCTAACACATATAATCCCGAATAGAGGAACCATCCATATTTTTCATAGGGAAACAATCAAGGAGCATCAGCTTCAAAGCTGAACATTCCACCTAGTTTTCAATAGCAATCGAGAGCCTCTATTTCGAATATGAGACTATCAATGGAAGAGTTACTCATATGATACATGGCCAAAACAAATTCCCCATTCAGAGTCAAGTAGCCTCATTGAGAAACCTGGGACGCAAGTTGGACAATTGGCAAGCTTAATAAACAATAGAGCTCAAAGGACCTTGCCTAATGATACAGAGGTAAATTCAAGGAAAGAAGGTAAGGAACATGTCATGGCCACCACTCTGAAAAGTGGTTAGAAAGTTGAAAGTAATTCTAAACAAGTTGAACAACCAGATAAGTTTAATGAGAAAGAGATTCAAATAATGATTTTTGACAAGCAGAATCAAGACAATGAAGTAAAGGCAAACCTACCACCACCACATTTTCCTCAACTATTTCAAAAACAAAAGCTTAATAAGAAATTCCAAAAGTTTCTTGGGGTATTCAGAAAGCTTCATATCAACATTCATTTTGCATAAACTTTAGAGAAAAGGCCATCATATATGAAGTTTCTGAAGGACATATTGTCAAAGAAAAGGAAATTGGAGGATTTCAAGATAATTGCACTTACTAAGGAACACAGTGCTGTAAACCAAAACAAGATTCCACCAAAGCTTAAAGACCCAGGGAGTTTTTCTATCCCTTGATCAATTGGTAATTTTGATTTTTCTAAAGCTTTCAATGATTTAGGATTTAAAGGATGTCTTCATTAATGTAGGAAAATTATACATTTCAGTGGACCTTCTTGTACTTGAGATGGAGGATGAACGAGAGATTCCGATCATATTGGGCCATCCATTCTTGGCCACTGCAAGTGCATTCATGAATGTAAAGGAAGGTAGAATAACAGTCAGAGTTGGAAAGAAGGTTATTGAATTTACTATCTTCAATACAATTAAGTACCTTTCCTCCACAGCTCATTACTATAGAGTGGACTAAGCCGATTAAGGTAAAAGTAAGATTACTCCAACACCACCTCTTAAATGAGCACCAAGCCTTGGTGCTAAACTACCACCTTCAAGCTATTTGGATTTTGAGGTTAGGCAACAAGTCTCTTTACTTTCTAAGTCCCACTTCAAGCTTTTTCCATGGAAAAGTAAATCAAGATGATTAGTTTAACACCCCGTACCCTCTTTTAGAAGTTAATTAGACTCTATCGATGAGAAGAAGAGTTATTTGACGTAAGTCTAAGTGTCAGAGAATGGTGATAGGTAAAAAGAATATTTTGAAAAAAAATAATATTTTACGAATAAATTATTATTAAATTATTAATATTTTATTTATTAATGAGATTAGTTAAAAGAGATAGTTATATGACTAATCTAAGTGGGGGAGAAGAAGAAAAGAAGAATTCGGAAGAAAAACGAGGTTAGAGAAACCCACGTGTCTTTATTAAATAGAGCACAAGCGGGTAAGTATATATTTAAATATTATGGTGACGCGTTGATGGGGTGCAAACCTTATATTATATTTGTACACATGTCAAGGAAGGAAAATAGAAGAAAATTGGAATTTAAGGACTGATGGGGGGACTTAATAAAAAAAATGAGAACTTCGGAAGGTTAAATGATAATTTTACCATTTAGCTTGGCCAAAGCTCCCAAAGAAAGCTTTGACTCCTCTTTCTTCTCTCCATGGCTAGTCATCCCATGTGAGATTGTTGGAAATTGTACAAATTTATGAAAAAAATAAAAAAATGAATGAAGTAAATATAGTGCATGGAATAAAGTAGTCAAGAAAAACAA
>NW_018397257.1:2137068-2137592 GCF_002168275.2 Theobroma umbraticum | reverse complement strand
GAAAGATTTCAAAGGCTTTTGGCTTTGTAATTTTTCCACGCAAAGTACAAGGAAGAAAAGTTTTAGCCAATCCGCAAATGCAAAGAAAGTGAAGAGAAAAAAAGATAAAATAATGAAAGTGAAGGAATAGTCAATGAAGCTGGCGGGTGAAGGATACAAAAGCTTTTGACTTGTAATTTTAATCACATGTATAGAACAAATAAAATTACCAAAGTATTCAAGCTTGGACAAGCCATCCATATGGAAAGAAAAGCAAGAAAATTTGAGTGATGGGGCAATTGAGAGAATTCACCCACACCAAGGAACGACAAAATATCTTGCCTTGAGAAAAAATCCCGCACCTTTGGAAGAACAAGAGGAGTGTCGGTTGGGAGCAAAGTGAAAAAGGGAAGAAAGGAAAGAAGGAGGAAGGAAGAAGAAGGAAGAAGCCAAGAAAGGTTCGACCAAGTAGAACTATTGAGAAAAGGGTAAAACAATTGTGACTTAATTTTTGAATTTGTATACCAAATGATTGGGGGGCTAGA
>NW_018397257.1:2136618-2136961 GCF_002168275.2 Theobroma umbraticum | reverse complement strand
AATAAAAGATAAGAATTATGCATGCAAAGATTTAAGAATTCTTTGGTAAAAATTATCACCATGTATGATTATATAAGCATGGGATTTACTATGAAATTTAAGTAAGAATGTTGTTGGTTAAATTGCTACCATGTATACATGCGATTAAGTGAATTGGGTTTGGATGGTTGCTAGGAAGCATTTAAGTAAAGGAAGTGCACTGGGGTGACGTGTCGGATGAGATAACCGATGGTCAGCACGTAGTATTAGTTATTTGTATTCCCGAATTAATAGCGATGGAGTGTCCCTCTATTGTGAGGTGAGTAGAAGGTGTCCATTTTAAAAATTCCCATAACTATGTAAA
>NW_018397257.1:2136113-2136608 GCF_002168275.2 Theobroma umbraticum | reverse complement strand
TAAATATGTGTTGATTTATTTTGATGAAAAATTGTGGAAAACATGAGTTGGTAGAAATGTTAGGAAATTGTGGAAGTTATGACTTTGAAAATGACTTTGAATATATATAAGCTATATATATATACACATAAAGGTTCTTGAAATTGGGAAACAAGTCTTTAATATGATTTATGTCAAGTATGTGCCTTATAGTTTGTGTGATGTGCATTCATAATTGAAACACATATCCACCATGCTAAATGATCTTTTAACCTCATGTAAAGAGTTACATTTTAAAGTCTTATAAGGAATCTTATCATGTTACTATGTGAATATTTTGGCAATGATTTTGAAATGAACTTTTGAGAACCCAACTGCATTTTAAAATAGTTTTATCAAACTCGGAGATTTGAGAGTAGGCCGATTGTCACTTCAGTTAAGTGTGACTCTTGCTCTTAAGTGAGCTTTAGCTAGAGAACCTTTGGGTGACCGACGGGCTGTTAGACATGGCTGGGG
>NW_018397257.1:2135913-2136103 GCF_002168275.2 Theobroma umbraticum | reverse complement strand
TGATTTTACGTGGCTAGGCCACAAGTTGTGATTCGCAGTTACGACCGCCTGATTTTCTCCTATGTAGGCCAACATCGTTGAGACTGCCATGGTATGTGGGGATCCGGTGGAGCGGAGCTCCTGGATGTTATTACGTGGAAGCAGGTCCACATGCTCTCTATTTCTATACCTACTCGAGAGTGATATCTTT
>NW_018397257.1:2135705-2135813 GCF_002168275.2 Theobroma umbraticum | reverse complement strand
CATTCCTTGTTAGATTATTTCTTATCTTGCATTTAACTTCCCATCATTGAAGTTGAAATTGCTCCCAAATAGAGGTCCAATTTTGTAAGAGCCAAAAAGTGCTATTCA
>NW_018397257.1:2135511-2135695 GCF_002168275.2 Theobroma umbraticum | reverse complement strand
AGCACATTTATTTGGGACCAACAAGTGGTATTAGAGCCTAACCTTCATTTTTAAGGCTTAACATCCTTAGGGAAGATCCAAATAGCTCTAGAAAAATCTATTGATGCTGAGGGTCAATGCATAAATATGTCTCCTAAATTTGATGGATCAAACTATACTTATTGGAGTACTAGAATGTCCATTT
>NW_018397257.1:2134824-2134982 GCF_002168275.2 Theobroma umbraticum | reverse complement strand
AATAATAAGGCTTTTGAAAGCTTGGGTGACTATAAATATGCTTTTCTTGCCAATGAATGGCTTTTTTTTCATGTTTCTCGAGGCAGACATTCAATTACAATCTATTTTTATCAAAAATGTAAAAAAATTAATTGAAAATCAATTATGAGATTATAAAA
>NW_018397257.1:2134610-2134814 GCF_002168275.2 Theobroma umbraticum | reverse complement strand
CGAGTAATAAGGCTTTTGAAGGCTTGAATGACTATAAACAAACTTTTTTTACCAATGGATGGCTTATGCTTCACATTTTCTGAAGCAGACATTCAATTATAATATATTTTAACTAAAAATATAAGAAAATTAACTTAAAATTAATTATGAGATTATAAAATCATTTAAGGCGAGTAATAAAGCTTTCGAAGGCATGGGTGACTA
>NW_018397257.1:2134471-2134600 GCF_002168275.2 Theobroma umbraticum | reverse complement strand
TTTCTTATCAATGAATGGCTTTTTCTACATGTTTCACAATGCAGACATTCAAAAATAATTTGTTTTAACCAAAAATATAAAAAACCTCATCTTAAAATTAATTATGAGATTATAAAACGATTTAAAGCG
>NW_018397257.1:2132843-2134371 GCF_002168275.2 Theobroma umbraticum | reverse complement strand
GATTTTATGGTACTTGATGTAGTGGTTAGGAAAAGTACATGCTTTGAATGAGTTTGTAGCAACTTATGTAGGATATGCTTTCGTTACACATGTCCTTGAAGAACTCACCTATTTGAGTGTAGTTGTGAGGTCGCAACCTATGAGATTGGGCTTTTCTCTAGAGTACTTAAAAAGCAAGATATGAGTGCAAGGTCGTTAAAGCATGACCCCAGTTAGAATCTAATAAAATCTTGTCTGATGTGTATGATGAATTAAAGCTCGAACTACAAGATCCTAATTCAAGATGCAAGTTCACTATGGTTTTTATGAATGGATTTTCTCATTCTAAGTGAGGTTCAAGCCCACAAGACACCTTCACCAAATACATTGTAAAAGACTATTTTTGTATTCCTTAAATTTTGAATCATATGGGGGATTGTTGGCTTTATATTTAAATTCTTATTTTATTTTGGGTGATTCAAGATTTAATGTGTCCATTGGGAAAGGCATGACCTCTGATTGTAGAAAGGAATGTCTCTTTAGAAGGATACATTTGTTCATTTCATGAATAGGTGTGTTTGAATAAAAAAGCACGTTGATGATATTTCATTATCTATTAATACGCATCGTCTTTTTTTGAAAAATTCATTCTAAGCATTCATGTTTCCAAAAACTCTATTCTTTTTCATTCTAAAATTCATGCAAGAGCAGTCGAGAGATTTATGAGTTCGCAAGATTTTCTATTTAGGTGTATAGTACTAGATCTTTGAGTGGTTCATTGTATCATGGAAGTACGATATCATCAATTGCTATTTGCATCAAGATAGCAACAAAAATTTGCTTTAAAGTCAGCACCTTCCATAGCATGCCTAGAACCAATTTTCACATTTAAACTCTTTATCGTTTCTTTTTATTGTTAATTGTTGAGTCTTTATTATTTCTTCGTGTGTTTTTTATTTTCTCGAGTATAGATTCCAACAATAGTTGCAACCCTTATCATGAAAAAGAAAAAAACGAAACAAAGACATCTAGCCTAAACAATTGAAAATGAAAAGGAATTCACCAGGGAATACCATTTATTGAAGAAAGGGTTATTGATGAGAACGAATCTACGAAGTTGATTGGAATTTAAGATCTACTATGACGTATATGATTTGCAAATTTAACCACAAATGTATTTGCTTGGGTTCCAAGGTTTTATTTTAAAGGTGAGAAATGAATGTTAACTCAATCTTCAAAAAGAGTTTGATACATATTTGTTGGTCTCAAAAAGAATGTTAAAAGGGGGTGAATAGCACTTTAAAAACATTCTGAAGGTAAATTAAAAAATTTGAAAATCAATTAGAAGATTAAGATGGATGTTTGAGAACTTGTGAAGGTCAGTGAATACTAAGTAAGAAAGGTTAAAAAAAGTGGACAAAACACAATATTTATAGTGGTTCGGTCCACATGACTTACATCTACTACATTGTTCTTCCTAATCAAAGATTTTTCACCCAACTTCACTAGAACTAGTGGAATTAACAGCTTCCACCAAATTTTTACAAAG
>NW_018397257.1:2125289-2132743 GCF_002168275.2 Theobroma umbraticum | reverse complement strand
TGGCTCATATCCTCATCAAAATCCCTTATGGATTAATTCATTCAAATGACTTGTCCTTCCAATGCTCATAACTACTCATAGTAGCATCCATATCCCCTTATAATTTAGGGACTCAAATCAATGGTCAACAATAATCTAACTTGCTTATTCGAGTGGTCAATATCATCACGTTTACCAAGGTGTCTTGGCCTTTCATCCATACTATACAAGACTTATTTATGTGTATGTGCTCTTACGCTTTTCATATTACACCTTACATACAGTGTAGGGCATCCTCAATCTTGCACCCAGGCTCTAAACATAACCACTTAACAAATCCCTTTATGGATTATCTCTTTCTATATAATACTCACAAATCCACAAATGATACAACTCCGGAGGGTGTTTACATATTTGGTAAGCTTCGAATAGTTCTTGATCATGTATACCATAATTTACAAAACTTGTTTTCCTTTGCAAGTACATACTTCACATTTTTATAATATGCCAAACTCACTTTCAAGCATTTGTTACTACTAAGTGATCTTGCGCCACCATCATAATATTCAATGCAAGCCTTGTTAGGCAATGGTCTCCAAATATCTATCATCCATAAAACATTAAAAGGTACTCTTTTATTCTAAGGTTCTAGGCCAACGATTATAAGCCATACTGAACAGAGTTTGAAACTAGTCTTCAAAACAATATGTATATATATACACCAAGTTCAATTAGAAACTCCCATATAGAACTACTAACCATGAAATCACTGCACCATCGATTTATGGTTGCACTCTTGGATTAACTATAACTATGAAAAACAATTGATATGTACAATTTGTGCAGATTTTATAAGGATGACTGATAACTTTATAATATAGAGTTATGTGGGTTTAATTTTGATATTACTTTAACTTAGTTCTTATAGTAATGCATAAAATTAATAAATTTTATTTAATTATTTTAAATTAGTTAATTTAAGTGAGTTAATCTAATCTTAATTAATTTTATACTTAATTGGTGTTAATGTGATTAAGATAGGTTGTTATGGACTCATTTATGCTTTTGTAGGTATATGATGAAACAAGAATTTTAGTGGAAGAAGAGCAATTTCAAGGTGTAGACCTCTACTACACATGTTTCGGTATTTTAGCCATACCTCTCTCTACAGAGCTCCAAATGAAGTGATTCTTAAACCGTTAGAAAGATAAGAGAAAAAGATATGATTTTATATTTACCATTTTGCCCAGTTCAGCATGAAAGGTAGTCAAAGTCTTTTCGAAATTCAAGCACTATAGTAGTTTTAAAACAATTACGATTTTTACTATTTAAATGGTCAAGGCCGTGGCTTTGGAGGAAGTAGGCCGTGCCCTTTATAGTCTAATGAGGAAATTCTAGTTCGAATTGAATTTTTTTTTTCACCTAACTTAGCTTAACTTCAAAACACTATAAAACAGCATTTCGGATGACTTTTAAAAGGGAGAACAAAACACTAGATTGAGAGTTGAAAATCAAGCCACAAAATCATTAAAGAAAAGTCTCATTAGAGATAAAGAAGAAATTGAAGAATTCAAGAAGATTTGAAGATCAAGAATTCAACTCTTGAGTTTATTTTATCCTTTTTTTTTGTTTTAGTTTTAATGATTAACTTTGATTTGATGATGATGTGTGACTTGATGAGGGCCTAAATTATTTATCTAAGATTATGATTGAACTCAATATGTAGTATAATTTATTTATCTCTTTTTTGCTTTTGTTTAATGAATTTAAGTTGTTTATTTTATTCTGTTCTTAATGCTTTTAATTGCTTGATCACCAATTAGATTGAATTGAAAACTTAGGTTAAACCTTGACCAAGGGGATTTAAGTAGACCTTGAATAGAATATCATATGATCAAATCAAAAACTTGATTACATAATTTAACTTGCATATAGAGTAGACATACACCTATAAATCATACGTAGCCAGGATTAGAGTACAAACTTAATAAATCTTTCTTCAATTTAATTTGCATAAACATAGAGTAAATTAATTGGGAGATGTATTTTTATGACAAACTTGATAGAGACATGTAAATAATTTAAGACTCTAGATTAACAATTTAATCCATTAAACTGAGTTAAGAGAGAGAGACAATATTCAGATGAAGTGTTGAGGGATATGATAAACTTAGGTCTGGTAATCACTAGAAGTTAATAAAATAATTTTGCTGATATGTTTTAGATTAGTTTTAGTTATTAGTTATTAGTTTTAAGTTTTATTGTAATTGATTAGATAAAATTAAGGTGTGTTAATTTTAATAGTTAACAATAAGAAGTAATTCAATTTTTTATGAGATCAACACTCTACTCATCATTATATTATCTTTGCAATGCGTACACTTGTGTGGGTAGAAAATTAAACAACAAGTTTTTTGCGCCGTTGCTGGAGAGTTGATTTTTAGTTCCTTCTTGTTAATATTAATGCCAAGCATTCTTAATTTTAACACAAACTTTTCTTTTCTTTAATTTTTCAAGTACTTTTGGTTGTTGTATGTGAAGAGCCTGAAATTTAAAAATTGTTCCTTTTGATCTATAAATCAAAAAAACTTTTTGAAGACTTTAGAGGAAAAGTAAAAAGGTTTATGCTTCAAGTAAAACAATGGCTGATCAACAAGAGGAAGAGATCAAGTCTTTGAGGGATTACGCTATCTCATGAGTACAACATCTCCACTATAGTATCCAAAAACCTCCTATTCAAGCTAATAAATTTGAAATTAAGCCATCAAGTATTCAGATAATTTAGACTGTTGTTCAATTTGGGGGTTTGCCTAATGATGAGCTGAATGCCCACATTGTAATTTTTTTGAAAATTTGTGATACATTCAAAGCTAATGGTGTTACTGATGATGCCATAAGATTGAGGTTTTTCCCTTTTTTTATTGAGAGATAAAGCAAAGAGTTGGTTAAATTCGCTTTCTACTAGTTCCATTAATGATTTAACTCAAAAATACTTGGCAAAATTCTTCTCACTTGTTAAGTCCAAAAAGATGCAACATGATATAACTTCTTTCATACAATTTGATTTTGAATCACTATATGAGGCTTGGGAGATGTATAAGGATTCGATAAAAAACTATCCTCACCATGGATTACTTAAGTGGCTACAAGTTCAGGCTTTTTATAATTTTTTACTAGGACCTTTTGGAACTACCATTGATGTTGTCGTTTGAGGTGCACTCATGAGTAAATCCATTGATAAGGCTTATGATTTGCTTAGAGCGATAGCCTCCAATAATTATCAATGGCCATCTGAAAGATTGGGTACAAGAAAATTGTTGGAATTCATGAATTAAATGTGATAAACACTGTTTCTACACAATTGGTTTCTTTCATAAAGAAAATAGATAAACTAAGTGTTAATGCTGTTCAAAACTCTTTTATGACATGTGAATTTTATGGGGAAGAATATTCCAATGACAATTGTCCCATCTATTCTAACTCTTGTCAATTTGTTGGAAATAGGCAACAAAGCAATCCCTATTCCAACACTTATAATCCTAGTTAGAGGAATGATCCTAATTTTTCATGGAATAAAAACCAAGAGTCTTCATAAGCAGCTAAGTTAAACTTTTCTCTTGGATTTCCATCTAGAGGCCCCGTGCTAAAGAAAAAGCCTTCAATGGAGGATATGTTCATGCAATTCACAACAAAGAATGATACATTCATAACAAAGACCAATGCATTTATGACAAAGACTGATGCCTCCATTCAAAAACAAGCAGCTTCAATTAGAAATCTTGAGACACAAAGGGGCCAACTTACTAGTGCTTTAAATACTAGACCTCATGGAACCCTATTAAGTGATATTGAGCCCAACCCAAGAAGAGAAGGTAAGAAACACTGTAAAGCAATCCATCTTCGCCATGGAAAAGAGGTAAGTAAAAAGGTAAGTAGTAAGGATTTAAATTCTAAAATTTCAATTTAATTTGATAAGACAAAAATTGAAAAAGATGCTGAAAAAGAAATTTTGGTTGAACAATTTGTTGGAAATTCAAAAGAAAATCATAATTAAAAACTGCTCCCACACCCCCACCACCTTTTTCTCAAAGATTTCAGAAAGAAAAATTTCACAAACAATTCCATAGATTTATTGATGTGTTTAAAAAATTACATATTAATGTTCCCTTTGTTGAAGCTTTGAAGCTAATGCCAATATATGTTAAATTCTTGAAAGCCATCCTGTCAAAAAAGAGAAAATTGGGTTAGTTTGAAATTGTTGTAATTATTGAAGAGTGTAGTGCCATCATTCAAAAAAAGTTTCCACCAAAGGTTAAAGATCTAGGTAGTTTTACTATTCATTGTACTATTGGTGCTCTTTGTTTTGCTAAAACTTTTTATGATTAGAGTGCAAGTATAAATTTGATGCCATTGTCAATTTATAAAAAATTGAGTTTGGAAGAGATTAAGCCAACTTCTGTGACTTTATAACTTGCTGGTTTTGGTAAAAGTTGGTAAGTTTATTTTTTCAATAGATTTTATTATTCTTGATATGGAAGAAGATCATGAAATACCAATCATTTTGGTGAGACCATTCTTAAGAACTACTCGAGCTTTAATTGATGTGGAAAAGGTGAGTTTACTTTAAGGGTTGAAGATTAACAGGTAACATTTAGTATTTTTAGAGCTTTAAACTTTTCCAATGAACATGATGAATGTTTCTCAATTAATGTGGTGGATGACTTAACAAATAATGTGTTTATCGAAAATCATCAAGATCCACTAGAAACTTCTTTGAATTCTTCATGTGATATTATTGATGAAAAAGATCTTGAACATGCTATCCATCTTGATGCCCATTCACTTCTCCCAAGATCCCAATTTAAGTCCTTGGAATTATTAATTTCAACTTCACCAATCAAACCTTCCATTGAAGAACCTCCTTCACTTGAGCTCAAACCACTGCCTGATCATTTAAGGTATGCTTTTTTGGGAAATTCTTCTACATTACCACTAATTATGAACAGGAAAATAAACTCTTTCGAGTTTTAAGAGACTACAAAAAAGCAATTAGGTGGACCATTGCAAATATCAAAAGAATTAGTCCATCAATTTGCATGCACAAAATTCTTTTAGAAAAAAATCACAAATCAACCATTGAGCATCAATGAAGGTTGAATTTGATCATGAAAGAGGTAGTAAAGAAAGAAATTATCAAGTGACTTAATGCAGGTATTATCTATCCTATTTCTGATAATTCATGGGTAAGTCTAGTCTAATATGTCCTTAAAAAAGGACGTATGACTGTAGTTTCTAATGAAAATAAAGAGATCATTCCCACTAGAACTGTGACTAGATGGAGAGTATGTATGAATTATAGAAAATTGAACAAAGCCACTAAAAAAGATCACTTCGCACTACGTTTTATTGATCAAACGCTTGATAGACTAGCAGGTAAAGATTTTTATAATTTTTTTTATGGTTATTTTGGTTATAATCAAGTTTCCATTGCTCTTAAGGACCAAGAAAAAATCACCTTTACTTTTTTTTATGAAACTTTTGCTTTTCATAGAATACCTTTTGGACTTTATAATGCTCAAGTTAACTTTTAGAAATGTATGATGGCAATTTCTTTTATATGGTTGAAAAGTTTTTGGAAGTATTTATGGATGATTTTTCAATTTTTGGGATAATTTTGATGATTATCTATTTAATCTTGCTAAAGTACTTATGAGATGTGAAGAAACTAATTTAGTTCTAAATTGAGAAAAATGTCACTTTATGGTGCAAGAAGGCATAGTCTTAAACCATCGAGTCTCTAGTAAAGGTTTAGAAGTAAATAAAGCAAAATTGAAACAATTGAAAAACTTTCACCTCCCACCTCTGTTAAGGGCATTCGTAGTTTTTTAGGACATGTTAGATTTTATAGGAGATTCATTAAAGATTTTTCTAAAATTTCTAAACTGCTATGTAATTTGTTAAAAAAGGATAATCCTTTTAATTTTGATGATGCTTGCCATGTTGCTTTTATTGAATGGAAAAAGAGATTAATTTCTACTCCTATTATCACTGCTCCTAATTGGAATTTTCCTTTTGAACTAATATGTGATGCTAGTGATTATACCATTAGCATAGTTTTGGCCTAACAAAAAGTGAAGATTTTGCATTCTATTTATTATGCTAGTAGAACATTGAATGAGGATCAAGCAAATTACACCACAACTAAAAAAGAGTTGCTTGCTATTGTTTTCGCTTTTGATAAATTTCACTTTTATCTTGCTGGTACTAAAGTAATTGTCTATACTGACCATGTAGATATTAAATATCTGATCGAGAAAAAAGATGCAAAATCATGCTTGATAAGATGGGTACTTTTGCTTCAAGAATTTAGCTTAGAAATTCAAGATAAAAAAGGTACAAAACATCAAGTGGTAGATCATTTATCTAGATTGGAAAATAGAGAACAAAGTAGGAATTCAATAGTGACTAATGAGACCTTTCCTGATGAGCAATTATTTCATGTCAAGAAGCAGAAAATTTACTACAGTATGCTGATTTTGTAAAATATCTCCTGAGTAAACTCTTCCTTCTTGAATTTATGTCTGAACAAAAGAAGAAATTCTTACATGATGGCAAAAACTACATGTGGGATGAGCCTTTTCTTCATAAGCATTATGGGGATCAAATCATTAGAAAGTGTGTTCCTAACAAAGAATTTGAAAATATTCTTCATCATTCCATTCATCTAATTATGAAGGACATTATGGGGGGAAATGAACTACTGCAAAGGCTCTACAATCAAAATTTTACAAGCTCAGTTAAAATTCTACTACGCAAGTATACGTATCGAGTAGACAGTATATTAGCAAGCAGACTATCGATCCAACAAGGAATTGATCTAAAAGTTTACTAAGTACTAAAATTATAACAAATTAATCTTATCCAAACAATCAATATCAAATAACCAAATTAATTAACTAAAAATACTTAACCAAAATTTAAACTAAGAAAAATTAAAATAATAAATACTCAAGTAAATATCAAATTAAACAAGCCTAGGATTACAATATCCCTCACACTTCATCTAAAGCTTACCTCTCTTTCTTAACTTATTTCAATGGGTTGAGTTACTATGCTAAAGTCGTAATTTATTTATAAGGGTCTCTCGACTCATTTCATAAAAATATCTATTTTAATTAAAACACAATATCCCTATGTGAATTAAAATTAAAATAGACTCATTAAGTTTAGGCTATAATCTAGCTACATATGGCCTACAAGTATATCCCTATCTTAGATGCAAATCAATTAATATGATCATCTGCTATCCCAATTTTAGTCTATACTAAACTCCCTTTCTCAAGTTTGTCTAGGTTCCTAAATCAATTTAACTAGTGGCCAAGCAATTAAAAGTACTAAAAACAAATTGGAATAAACAATTCAATTCCCATTAAAGATAAGTAAGAAAGAGATTAAAAATTTAGATTACATGTGAG
>NW_018397257.1:2111917-2125189 GCF_002168275.2 Theobroma umbraticum | reverse complement strand
TAAAACAAACTCATTAAGTTCAGGCTCTAATCTGGCTACATATGGCCAGTAGTAAAGAACTGGGCAAAGTAGTAAACATAAAAGTTTTATCCCTGTCTCTTAACTTTCCAATGGATCAAAAATCACATCAATTGAACTTCTGTATTGAAAGATTTGCTCCAAATACCGCATCATGTTCAGTCTTTACATACTGCTGCAGTGGTCCGACTTTGACAAATATTTTGACCATGATCCAATCAAAACTGGGCAACTTGGTGAACATAAACATTGTATCCCTTCTTCTTATAATTCTATTGGTCTAAGAATCACCTCATTTGGAGCTTGTTTGAAAGAGATATGGTCAAAATACTGAAACATATATGAATGAAGCTATCACCATACTTGCACTGATTTTCATCCAATGAGTCTTTTTCATCAATTTCCTACAAAAGTCATAAGAGAAATTAGCAATAACTACTCTTAAAGTAATTTAAAATAAAATAACTTAAAATTTAACTAAAATAACTTAAATTAATCACTTAACAAGTAATCAAACTTAAACTAAAAAAAACACCTATAATGCTAAAATTCGAACCTAAAATCTCAAAGATCTAGCTACTTAAGCTCCCAAAATGACTCAAAATAACTCTATATAATAGAGTTATCAGTATTGATGATTCTTGAGACATTGTGCTTCATTATATAAATATGGTGGATTGTTTGGTTTTATGTTTTAAATTTCAAAGATAAATTGTAATTAGGGAATATGGGTAAGTTTCTTGATTTTAAATTACTTTTTTTATATGCTTCGTAGTCTAGAAGTATTGTAATTAGTGGATTTGTACTTCATATTATGGGCATTATTTTGTGATGAGAAGACATGAGCTAATATTGTTAATGGTCTATTGTGTTTTGTTGGTATTTTTCTTTTCTTTTGGTTGAGAATTAATTGTAGGAAATTTGAGGATGGCACCCAAACGATCAAGATAAAATTTCAGTAGTTCATGTGATCATACTAGATTTGTGTCAAGTGATGCTATGGCTAGACATGCAAGTTCTTTTGCAGACAAAATTGCAATACCTGAACTAGGACTCGATCAAGGGTTGATTACACATCTTAACCTTCAACCAATGATTGATGGCTACCACTAGTAAAAATTTTGTGCCTCGCCAGCCGCTACAAGTATCCATCTAATAAGAGAATTTTATGCTAACGCTGTTGAAGCTACTGATGATTTTGTTTTTATGCGAGTTAAATTAGTTCCATTCTCAAGCCATGTCATCAATGAATTTTATGCAACTCATGATACTGAAAGTTATGGATATGGTCAATATTTGGCTAAGCATGAGAATTAGGATGATATCATTAATATACTCTATGAAGAGGGTGCTCAATGGCAATTTTTCAATAATGCACCAATTCTATTCAAGAGGACTATGATGAAACTAACTTCTAAGGCATGGTTGTATTTTATTACTTCCAAATTACTTCCTACCACACATACCAATGATGTGACAAAAGATTGAGTTATCCTCATTCATTCAATCATGACTGGATGCACAATTGATATTCGCTCCATAATTTACAAAGCCATGACTCACACTACAAAATTAAAACCTGAAGGCTTGTGGTTCCCTTATTTGATTAAAACTATGTGCAAACAAGCCGATGCACATTGGGATGCTAGTGAAGCGTTGTTGCATCCTAAACTTCCAATTGATCTTAATCTCATCCTTAGAGAATCTCAAAATTCTACTAGGGGTAGTTCTTCTTCTACAAATCTTCGTCCACCTCTTTAACCAAGACACCAACAATTGTCAATGACCCAAAGAATTGAGAACCTTGAACACTTAGTTGAGAACCTTGGGCAACCATTTGAGCAACATATGACTTATCAGACCCAATGTAACCAACATATGTTGGCTCCATAAGCTTTTGATGATAATAAAACATTCCCATTCATTAATGTCTAACTATACTACTTGAGTGTGCAAGATAAAATTGTATGTCAATGATAAATTAATACTTGAAAGCAAACATCAAAACTCATCAAAATAAGGAGTTACAAATAACCTATAAACAGAAGCCTCTTAGTCAAATAACCAAGGGAGTTAGTCACCTAAAATCCAAAAGTGAAGTTGGTCGCTCTGAAGATAGTAAGATCTTAATCGATTAAAGTCTTACTTAATAGATTAACAGAGTAAAATAGATTGCGAGACAGAGAAGACTTAATCTACTAAAAATTATGGTTAGCCAACTAAAATCTTATTGTCAAAGAATTTGAATTTGAATGTCTAAAGACAAACTAACGGCTAGAAAGGATTTAAAACTATTTCCAATGGTATGAAGCTATAGACATCCATTAGAATTAATTTTTCAAGTATAAAAGGCTTCTCCAATGGCTAAAAAGATAAGAAAATGCTTCCAAGAACAAAAAGAGACCAAAATAGCAAAAACATCTTCTCAATTCTTCTTGTGCTTCACTCTAATCTTTATAATGGAGTTTAGCACCTCATCTTGTACCATTCAGACCAAGTTAGTGATCATAAGTACATCTTCATGTATGTATTCCTTGATTACTTAGAGTGTGTAAGGCATTCTAAAGGGATTAATCATGCTTAGGTTAGCTTGGTTGTTGTTGTAAGTTTTAACTCAACCTTAGAAAAGTTAGATTTTGGGTTTTGGTTGATCTTGTGAAAAACCATTGTTGAAAGGCTGTAGCTGAGCTTGTGAAAAGCCATTGTAAAAGCTTAGTGGATGCTTGGGAAATCCACTAATTCTAGTGAATTGATTTAAAAATCCTTGATTAGAAGATCAAGATAGTGGATGCAAGTCAAAGAGACTGAACCACTATAAATCTTTGTGCATTATCTGCCTTCTTTTATTTCTTCACTTCACTCTTCTTTAAATCATTCTTCCAACTAGTTCTCATCTTCTCATCATCTACCTTTAACAAGCTCTTAATTAAAAGTTAAGTTTAGTGACATTAGAAAGTGTTATTCACCCTTCTCGCACACAATGTAGGGGCCAACAAATGGTATTAGAGCCTAACCCTTATTCTTAAGGCTTAACATCTTTATGGAATATCCAAATAACTTTTCAAAAATCGATTATTGCTAAGGGATAGTCCACAAATAGATGACCTTTGTTTGTTGGATCAAATTACCCTTATTGAAGCACTTCAATGTCCATTGACATAAAAGCATTAGATTATGAAATGTGAGATGTTATCACTGATGGACTTTATATCCCCTCTACCATAAATGTTTTGACCAGTGAAAGGATTCCTAAGCCAAGAGTTGAATGTACTGAAATTGAAATAAAAAAGGTCCAAATAAATTTTAAGGCAATTAATACTCTACATTGTGCCTTGACTCCCATAAAATGTAACAAAGTGTCAAGCTGCATCACTACCAAACAAGTTTAGGACAAACTTAGAATCATTCATGAAGGGACTTCACAAGTTAAGGAGTCCAAAATAGCGCTCCTAACCCATAACTATGAAATATTTAAAATGAAACTTCGTGAAGATATCACCAACATGTTTGATAAGTTTACTAACATCACCAACAAACTTAGTCAGTTAGGTAAGCCAATTCTTAAACATGAGCTTGTCAAAAGACTTCTTAGAAGCCAACTTAAAAATTGAAAGCCAAAAGTGACTGTTATTTGAAAGGCTAGGGATTTAAATGTCATCACTCTTGATGAAATCGATGGCTCTCTTCTCACTCATGAGCTAGAGCTTAAAGAAGAAGAAGAAGAAGACAAGAGAGAAGTCAACGAAAAGAAAAAAAAGCATTTTTTTTTAAAGTAAGCACTTTTGAAGAAGAGTTAGAAAATCTATCATGCGATGACGATGAAGAGTTAGCCATGGTAGCTAGAAGATTTAGAAAACTTATAGGACAAAGAGATAGAAGACTTGCTAAGAAAAGCTACAAAAAAGATCAAAGTTCCTCATAGAAAGTCAAAAACAAAAATAAATCTAACAAAAAAGAAGATATTATATGTTTTGAGTAAAAGAAACCTAGACACTTCATATCAAAATGCTCATTGCTGAAAAAGGAAACTCTAAGGAAAAACAAAAAATCGAAGAAAGCTATGGTAGCTGCAACCTGGCCTAACAATGATCCATCAAGTTTAGAAGTTGATGAAAAGAAAGTGTATGAAAGAACAAACCTATGCTTCATAGCTAAGATGATGAATTTGAGGTATCATCTACCCTTTGTGGTATTTCAATTGATGAATTTTTAAAAAAAAATTATGAATGCTTATATGATGAGTTTGAAAAACTTGCATTAAAATAGAAGGTTCTAAAAAGAAAGACTACATTTCTTAAGAATGAATTAGAAAAGTTAATATATGATTTCAACTTTGTTTTTGAATAGAGAAATATTCTTCAAACTAAACTAGAACATTCTAAAACAGATTTTGAACTTTTGAAATTAGAACTTGAAAACAAAAATGAGATATTACAAAAGGCAGTTGATGAAAACATTACTCTTAAGGACTTGACAAAAGAAACATCAAGAAAAAATACAACCTTTAAGAGAAATTCTCATGATTTCTTATCTAGATGTTATGTACGTGGCAAAATAAGTCATCTTTCTTATGAATGTCATAAAAGAAAAAGCACTCAAAGAACAAAAATGATTTAGGTACCAAAAGGCTCTAATGTATCAACTAACCTTCAAAGACCCATCAAGGTGTGGGTACTTATTAGGAAGAACTGAAAATTTGTTTTGCAAGGTGAGCTGAACCTTGAGGACATATGTTTAAAAGCTCAACTGAAGCAAAAGCAACTATGGTTCATGGATAGTGGCTGTTCAAGGCATATGATAGGAAATGAAATGTTGTTTGCTCAACTAGATAAGAAAAAAGGTGATACAGTATCATTTGGAGATGATTTAAAAGGCAGAATTTATGGTATAAGAACTATTGATAAAAATTCTCATGCTCAAGTTAATCATATTCTGTTTGTTAAAAGCTTAAAACATAACCTATTAAGTATTAGTCAACTATGTGACAAAGCCTTTGAAATATGTTTTGATTCACATAAATGTGAAGTTATAGATATTACCACCATCAAAATTGCATTTATAGGAAAAAGAATTAAAAACATGTATGTTATAATTCTTGAAGATCTTGAGCTAAATTGTGAAATATGTCTTATGGTAAATGGTGAAAATGATAGCTAGTTATGGCATCGAAGACTTGGACATGTACGCATGTATACCATTTCAAAACTAATGAGAAAAATTATGGTTATTGGATTGCGTAAAATTAAATTTGAAAACGATCAAATTTGTGATGCTTGTGAATTAGGGAAACAAGTTAGAACATCATTCAAAGCCAAAAAAATCATTTCAACCTCTAAACCTATTGAATTGTAGCATATAGATCTATTTGGTCCAATTAACATAACTAGCTTATGAGGTAAATTATATGGTTTTGTGATAGTTGATGACTATTTTATACATACTTGGGTTTACTTCCTTGCTTACAAAAATGATGCATTACCAACATTTGCAACTCACTGTAAGAGAGTTCAAAATGAAAAAAGACTTCTTTTTGTCAATATTAAAAGTGATCATGGTGATGAGTTTGAAGAAGATGAATTTGAATATTTTTGTAATGAAAAAGGGTTTGATCACAACTTTTTCACACCTAGAACACCTCAACAATATGGAGTTTTTGAGAGAAAAAATTGAACTTTAAAGGAAAGAGCTCGAACCATGCTTTGTGAAAACAAATTACCAAAGTATTTTTTGGCAGAACCTATTAACATAGCAACCTACATTCTCAACAGAGTTTCAATAAGGGCCATGATATCTAAAACTCCTTATGAATTATACAAGGGCAAAAAAACTAAATATTTCTCATTTTAGAAGTTTCAATAGTAAATGTTTTGTTTTAAATAATGGAAAACACACTCTTGGCCAATTTGATGCTAAGAGTAATAAGGCAATATTTCTAGGATATGCATTAAATTCAAAAGCATATAGAATATTTAATAAAAGAACCTTAATGATTGAAGAGTCTATTCATGTAGTTTTTGATGAAACTAATGTTATGCAAAAGAAAGCTTTTGTTGATGATGATGATGTAGAGGACCTTGAGAAACGAATGGAATAATTGAAGAATAAGAAAAACAATGAAGAAAACTCCCAAGAAAGAAAAGCAAAAGTTCCATCTTTATAAGATCTGCAAAGAGTTAAAAACTAACACAATGATCTTCCAAAGAGCTAGAAATATGTCAAAAACCACCAATAGGAACAGATTATTGATGATCTTTTACAAAGAGTTAGAACAAGAAGAGGAGTTAAAGAAACATGTGAATAATTAGCCTTTATTTCACAAATTGAGCCTAAAAGCTTCGAAGAAGCAAAAAAGGAAGAAAGCTAGATGTTAGCCATGCAAAAAGAGCTTGGACAATTTGAAAGAAATAGAGTCTGGACATTAGTTCTAAGGTCATTCAATCATCCAATTGTTGGTACAAAGTGGTTGTTTAGAAATGAGGTAGATGAACAAGTTACTGTTAGAAGAAACAATGCCAGGCTAGTTGTTCAAGGATATAATCAGGAAGAAGGTATTAACTACGATGAAACCTTTGCTCCTGTTGCCAAGTTAGAAGCCATAAGATTATTACTTGCATTTGCATGTTTCATGAATTTCAAACTATTTCAAATGGATGTGAAAATGTATTTTTAAATAGCTTATTTGAAGAAGAAGTTTATATCAAACAACCCCTTGATTTTGAAGATTATGAAAAGCCTAACTATGTTTATAAATTGCATAAGGCTTATATGGACTAAAACAAGCTCTAAGAGCTTAGTATGAAAGACTTTCATAATTTTTGGTTGAAAAAGGTTACATTAGAGGAAGTGTTGATACAACCCTATTTATTAAGAAATTCTTCAATGATTTAATCATAGATCAAATTTATGTGGATGATATTGTATTGGTGTTACTAATGAAGTTTTGTGTAAGAATTTTGTTGAAGAAATGCAAGGTGAGTTTGAAATAAGCATGATGGGTGAACTAAATTCTTTCTTGGTCTTCAAATTAAATAATGTGAGGATGGTATCTTTCAATCAAGAAAGATACACAAAAGAAATGTTGAAAAAGTTTGATGCGATAAAGCTGAAGTCATTTTATTAAAGATCATGTACTTAAAGGAGATATTAAGATTGAATTTGTTGATACTGTGCATCAATTATCTAATATCCTCATAAAACCCTTAAGTGAAGAATGATTTTGAGAAATTAAAAGAAATGTAAAGATGCTCAATGAAATGAGCTTTAGGTAAATCTTTTAAGTTCACCTTACACAACTTAAGTAATCTGTCAAAAATATTTCTTAAACTAAAAACATATACTGATTAAGTTACCAATTGCATAATTGAATAAATTAAACAAGTCAGTGGAGACTTAGTTGGTTAAGAGAATCATCTAATTGATTAAAAACATTATGTTTTGATCAATATATTTAAAGTACTTGACTTAGTTGGTTAAATGTAAGACTTAATTAGTTAAAAAATTAAAATAATTTTTTTTAAAAAAAGAGAACTAGGGAAAGGAAAAGTGTTTAACTGTTAAAAAGTGAAAAAGTAAAAATAGGGGCCAAAATTTTAATTTTTGAAAAAGAGATGTCAGACCTTATTTAAAGAAGGAGATTAATAACTTATCTTAACTTCTCAT
Source organism: Theobroma umbraticum (assembly GCF_002168275.2). Classification (NCBI taxonomy): domain Eukaryota; kingdom Viridiplantae; phylum Streptophyta; class Magnoliopsida; order Malvales; family Malvaceae; genus Theobroma; species Theobroma umbraticum. Next base: position 2,117,512 of record NW_018397257.1, on the reverse strand, counting down.
CTCTCTTCATATTCTCTCTTTGTTAACCAGCCTTTCAAAACCAAAATTCCTCATCTCAAACTTTTCCAACATCTCTTCAAACCCTAAGTCAGAAACCACAGAGAATAATGGCAAAATCTTTACTACCAACCTACGCTTGCGAAAAGAAAAAGGGAAACGTCTTATGGAAGACAGTCCATCACCCAAGGCTAAAAAGAAAGGGAAAAAGAATGACCCAGTACCAGTGACTGAAAAAATAGGAAAGAAACAAAAATAGAAGGCATCGAGATAAAAAAAAAGGCTGAAAAGGGAAACCTTAACAAAAAAGGTAACTTTGCATCCTTAAAATTTAGAAATAAAATTCATGAGGAAAGATTTAAGACAATAGAAAATGCACCCATATGCTGTGGAAAATTCATTGATTGGGACAGTTTTGATGAAGTTCCTGATATCAAAAGAGATTTATCTAAATATTTTGAGGAACTCAAATTAAAGAAATTAAGTGTTTTTGAGAATAAATCTTATAGTGCTAGTCTTGTTAAATAATTTTACTCTAGAATTGCACTAGACAAAATAGAGCTTGATGATTTGAAGGATTTTGTTGACGATGGTTTTCATGCGTTTTTGAATGGAAAGAAATTTGTGCTCACTGCTACTGATTTCGAGAACTTGCTGAAAATTGAATGTAATGTTTAATTTAATAGATTAACCTGCTAACCTAGAGTCTTAAATTATTTACAAGTCTATGTTGAGTTTCTCATAAAAATACCTCTCCCAATTAATTTACTATATGTCTATGCAAATTAAATTGAAGAAAGATTCATTAAGTTCATGCTCTAATCTAGGCTACATATGGCTTATAAGTCTATGTCTACCCTTTACGCAAATCAAATCACCTAATCAACTAAGTGCATTCAATCATATGCTATTCTATTCAAGGTTTATCTCAATCTCCTTCGTCAAGGTTTAACCTAAGTTTCCAATTCAATCTAATTAGTAATCAGACAATTAAAAGCATTAAAAACAAAATAAAATAAGCAACTTAAATCAATCAAACATAAGCAAATGAGATATAAATAAATTAGACTACATATTGAGTTCAATCATAATCTTAGATAAATAATTTGGTTCTCCATCAAGTCACACATCATCATCAAATTAAATTTAAACAATAATATCAAACTAAGAAAAATAAAGAATAACAAAAAGATAAAACACAAGAATTATAATATTGATCTTCCAAATCTTCTTCTTGAATCTTTCAAATTTTCTCAACTTTCAATGACTTTGTGGCTTGACTCTAAACTATTAATCTAGGTTCTTTTTTCCTCTTTAAAAGTCTCCCACAAGGTTGCTTTTATAGTGTTTTGAAGTTGGGCCAAGTTAGGTGAAGAAAGAAGTCAATTCAAATTAGGATTTCCTTATTAGACCACGTGAGCCGTGGTCTTGACCAATTGATTAGTAGAAATCCTAATTACTCTAGGACTACTATAGTACTTTAACTTTGATAAGATTTTTGACCGCCTTGCAAGACGAACTGGGCATAGTGGTAAATATGAAAGTTGTAGATTTTTATCTTAACTTTACAATGGTCTAAGAACTATCTCATTTAAAGTTTTGAGAGAGTTATGATTGAAATACTGAAACATATACAATGAAAGTCTACATCTTGAAATTGCTCTCCTACTTCCATTAAAAGTCTTCCTTCATTAAACACCTAGAAAAGCACAACAAAATCAATAACAACCTATTTTAATCACATTAACACCAAATTAAATATAAAATTAACTAAGATTAGATTGACTCACCTAAATTAACTAATTTAAAATAATTTAAATAAAATCTACTAATTTCTATGCATTACTACAAAAACTAAGCTCAATTACTATCAAAATTAAGCCTAAATAACTCTATATCATAAAGTTATCGTATAGATAATATCAATCTGGCTTATGGGAACCTCATTACCTCCTTGGTAAGGAAGAAGGGAATTTGGACTACAAGATATCAAATGGATCAGGTCAAAAGTAGAGACCAAGCCACTTATTTGGGAAGTCTACCAAAAATGGGATTTAATCTTAAAGGAGGAAAATTTGTTAAAACTCTTAAAGACACCCTAAGAAATAAAAATCCTCCCTCTGCTCAGATCAAGATAGCTTTCTCTCAAATTTTCAATGAAATGATTTTAAATTTATTAAAGAGAACAGATGGCAAGCTAAATGATCAATCCGACAAGATTATGAAAATTGAAGATCAACTACAAAGCCTGACCACTATTGTGAAAGAAAAAGGAAGAACACCATCTGGTCTTGCATTTGAAGGCACTTCAGCAACCCAAAGTCATATACCAGAAGGACAAACTATTGAGAATCCTGCACTTTAGACTGAAGGTGGCGAAACTGAAGCAACCACAACAAAGAAACAACCTACTCCTAAACTTGAAGAGGAACAAAAGCACAATGATGATATAAAAGTAATTGGTTCTCTTAATGACATCATCGAAAATTTTAATCTTCAAGAACATGATGAAGTAGAGAAAACTAAGCAATCTCTGACAAATTCTAAGGAAATCTTAATTATTGATGTGTTTCATCAAATGGTAAGGGAAGAAAAAGCTAAAAAAGAGCCAGCAAAAAGTAAAACACAAACACTTGCACCTGTAAAGACTTCACTTGACTCAGTTCACATTACAAGTAGAAGTAAACCTACTAACTAAGGGAAAGGGAAAGCAACTGCATCTGCACAAGCTCTAGTCAAACTGACTAAAAAAAGAAAAAAGACAATAGAAATGAAAACCAAGTTCCTCAAAAAGAGAATGTCTTCCAAGTTGATTAACAAAGCTAGATTCTCAATTAAATCTTCTAGCCAAAACCCTATCCAAGTCTCGAACACTCTTTCCTCTGATTCCTCACCCCAAAAATCATCACCCTTATCATCTCCTAAACCCATCAATGTTCACTTCAGCATTGATTAATCCACCCCTTTTGACTCCTCTTGAATCAACTTTTGCAAAAAGACACCATTGTTTTGCTGATAATAAAAAAAAGGAGAAAATGGAAATAATAATACAATGATTTTGGAATCTAACTCTAATGATGCATATTAACTACTAATAGTTAATGCTTGGGTGTTGATAACTTTTTGTTATGTTATTTTGTTATTTTAGTTGGCTTGTTGATGACATTTAGGTTTAAAATGGATATGGTTTGTTGATGACATTTTGTCATAATGTTGACGATATCTTGTCACTTATTACTAATCGCTATGCAAGTTTGTATGTTAACTCATAAAAATGCTTAGTTAAATGTCTCATAAGTATTGAATTAATGCTTGCTATCTACATTGAGAAATAGATAGAAATTAACTAACCTACTGAGTTGGAAAACAGAATAACTTGAAAATATCATGCATACATTAAGGGGGAGCACACACTTAAGGGGAACAATTCGTCATCATATGCAGTATAAAAGGAATGAATAGATATTGTGCTATTAATCAAAGGATGTTTTGTCATCATCAAAAAAGGGGAAGATCATTGGCTTCATAAGTTTTTGATGATAACAAATATTTCCATTTATTAATGTCTGACTATACTACTTGAGTGTGTAGGATCAAAATGTATGTCAATGATAAATTAATTACTTGAAAGCAAACAACAAAACTCATCAAAATAAGGAGTTACAAATGAGTTACAAACAGAAGTGTTTTAGTCAGATAATTAAGGGAGTTAGTCAGCTAAAATACAATAGTGAAGTTGACTACTCCAAAGATAGTAAGCTCTTAATCGGTTAAGGTCTTATTTTACTAATTAACAGAGTAAAGTAGATTGTGAGACAAAGAAGACTTAATTGACTAAAAAGTATGGTTAGCAACTAAAAGGTTACTGTTAGAGAATTTGAATTTGAATGTCTGAAGATAAACTAATGGTTAGAAAGGATTTTAAATTGTTTCCAACGGTCTGAAGCTGTCAACATCCAAAAAAATTGATTTTTCAAGTATAAAAGGCTTCTCAAACTACTAAGAAGATAAGGAAATGCTTCCAAGAACAACAAAAGACCAAAAAATAGCAAAAATCCTCTCAATTCTTTTTGTGTTTTACTATAATCTTTGTAACAGAGTTTAGCACCTCATTTTGTACCATTCAGATTAGGTTAGTGATCTTCATATTTGTATTCCTTGATCATATAGAGTGTGAGAGGCACTCTAAGGGGTTCAATCAAGCTTAGGTTAGCTTGGTTGTTGTTGTAGGCTCTAACTTAACCTTAAAAACTTTAGATTTTGGGTTTTAGTTGATCTCATGAAAAACTATTACTGAAAGATTGTGGCTGAGCATATAGAAAGCTATTATAAAAGCTTAAGGGATGCTTAGGAAATCCACTAATTCTAGTGAATTAATTTGAAAATTCTTGATTGAAAGATCAAGGTAGTAGACATAGGTTAAAAAGATCGAACTACTATAAATCATTGTACATTGTCTACCCTCTTTTATTTCTTCATTTCACTCTTCTTTAAATCATTCTTCCATCTAGTTCTCAACTTCTCATCATCTACCTTTAACAAGCTCTCAATTAGAAGTTAAGGTTAGTGACATTTAAAAAGTGTTATTCACCCTCTCGGGCACCACTTAGGGACCAACAACATATGGACCACATGTTTCGAGATTATGGTGCTTTTATTTGAATGTACATGTCTACTCTTCCACTAGCACCTAGTCCTCCTAGGGGTGCCAATGAGCCAAAGGACAATGAGAACAATGATGCAGAGGATGATGGTGACGAGGAGGAGAATTAGAGCTTTTCCAAATTCATCCAACCATCATGAGAGTATTCTTTACCTTTCTTTTATTTTTTCTAACAATGAGGACAATGTTTAGTTTAAGTTTAGGGGGTGAATTTATTTTTCAAGTGATGAATATTTTGTGGAAGTTTTAGATTTAATTTTATTTGCAAGCATATCTATTTTTATAAATAATTTAGGATTAGTTGGTAAATGAATTTATTAGTTGTTTAAATTTTAGGGATCTAGAGTAAAGTTGTGCCAATTTTTTCACTAATTTTTCTATCCAATGATGATAACTAGTTGTCATGAATTCTTAGCTCTGGTTAATAAGGTTTTGTTTGGATTCATGCTAAATTCTTTTGTTCAGTATCATTGTTAGGGTGTGATTTCCACAATTTTGAGCATTTTGTCTTTTACTTTGAATTATTTTAAATATCTAGAGAAAGTTTTATATTGATGTAAATTGTAGATTATGTCCTCAATTTTAGAATTTGCTTAATTTTCTCTTGAGGTAAAATCCTAAGCAATTCTTTGTTCAAGAGATGATTTGGGCCATCTTTGGACCGTTTGAGTCTAAAAAGCCTACCTTGTTAAATTTATATCCTTAGTATACCCATTTTGAGCCTAATTCCTTGTTTAACTACATAATAATTGAGGTTAGCCTTAAAATTAATTTTTCAATTTTGCGACCCTCACTCCTAAGGATGTATATTGTTTATAGGTTCTAAAATAATTATGTGCTTAAGGTAATTTTAGCCACTTTAATATATTTTATCCTACCTTGACCCTAGCCTTATATTACTAGCTTTATAAAGTCCTATTGATCCCTAGCTTTGT
>NW_018397257.1:2111623-2111907 GCF_002168275.2 Theobroma umbraticum | reverse complement strand
ATTAGTGGAGAGAGAGATGAAAAGTAAACCTATGGAAATATGAAATTTGTGTTGGCATATACTTATCCAAATATCATGATATTCTTGATAAAAGATTTCACACACACACAGAAATCCATTCGAGAATGTGCTTGCATTAGAATTGAAACATGAATTTAAATAATGCGTATATTTTTCCTTAGGTTAATGATCAATAGGCATACTTTTGAGAAAATTATAGGGAATTATTAAGTTGGTGCATTTTATCTCTAATAGTAGTAGTAGTAGTAACTATATTTATTTTA
>NW_018397257.1:2082936-2111613 GCF_002168275.2 Theobroma umbraticum | reverse complement strand
ACTGAATTTGATTTTTGTAAGTTACTTTTTTTTTATGTTTTGCTCAAAGACTAGCAAAATATTAAGTTTGAACATGTGATAACTCTATGATATAGAGTTATTTGGACTTAATTTTGATAGTAATTTAGCCCAGTTCTTGTAGTAATATATAGAAATTAGTAAGTTTCTTTTAATTATTTTAAATTAGTTAATTTAGGTGAGTTAATCTAATCTTAATTAATTTTATGCTTAATTTATTGTTAATGTGATTAAGATATGTTGTTATTGATTTATTTGTGCTTTTATAGGTGTTTGGTGCAAGAAGAATTTTCGTGAAAGAAGAAGAGCAATTTCTAGGTGCAAACCTATACCACATATGTTTCAGTATTTCAACCATAACTCTTTCTACATAGCTCTAAGTGAAGTGATTCTTAAACCATTGGAAAGTTAAGAGAAAATATGTAATTTTATGTATAACACTTTTCCAATTCAGCCTAGAAAGTGGTCAAAAATCTTATCGAAATTGGAGTATTGCAGTAATCCTAGAACAATTATGATTTTTGCTATTTAAATGGTCAAGGCACGACTTTAAAGGAAGTAGGCCGCAACCCACATAATCTGATGAGGAAATTCTAGTTTGAATTTAATTCTTTTTTCACCCAACTCAGCCTAATTTCAAAATACTATAAAAACAATCTTTCGAAAGACTTTTAAAGGAGAGAACGAAACACTAGATTGTGAGCTGAATATCAAGCCACAAAATCATTAAAGAAAAATCTCATTAGAGTTAAAGAAGAAATTAAAGAATTCAAGAAGATTTGGAGATCAAGAATTCAACCCTTGTGTTTTGTTTATCCTTTTGTTGTTATTTTATTTTTTTGGTTTTGGTTTTGATGATTAACTTTAATTGATGATGATGTGTGACTTGATAAGGAACTAATTATTTATCTAAGATTATGATTGAACTCAACATCTAGTTTGATTTATTTTTCTCTCTTTTTACTTCTATTTAATGAATTTAAATTATTTATTTTATGTTATTCTTAATGCTTCTAATTACTTGATCACCAATTAAATTGAATTGGAAACCTAGGTTAAATCTTGACAAAGGAAATTTAGATAGACCTTAAATAGAATAAGTATGATTGAATGCATTTAGTTGATTAGGTGATTTGATTTGTATATAGGTTAGATATACACCTAGAAGTTATACGTAGCTAGGATTAGAGTACAAACTTACTGAATCTTTCTTCAATTTAATTTGCATAGACGTATAGTAAATTAATTAATAAAGGTATTTTAATGAGAAACTCGACAAAGACTTGTAAATAATTTAAGACTCTAGATTAACAACTTAATCCATTAAACTGAGTTAAGAGAGAGACAATATTAAGATGAATATTGAGAGATATCATAATCTTAGGTCTAGTAATTACTGAAAGTTAATAAACTAATTTTGCTAATATATTTTAGATTAGTTTTAGTTATTAGTTTATTAGTTTTAATTTTAATTTTAATTATTTAGATAAAATTAAGGTGCATTAATTTTAGTAGTTAACAATAAGAATTAATTTAATTTTCTGTGGAATCGACACTCTACTCATCACTATATTATATTTGCGATACATATACTTGTGTGGGTAGAAAATTGAATAACAATAACTATTATGCCTCTAATATTGGAGAAGTTTGTTAGAGCACCTTTTTATATTTGAGTATGCTATATGTGTGTATATATGAATGTGTGTGTTATTTATTTGCACCTTCCACTGAGTATTAGATAACTCATCTATTTATACTATATGCAAACAAATAGGCCACTAGACAATGCGTGGCAAGGGTTGTCCATTGACAAATCGATTTTTGGCATCTAGTAGGTTAATGCAAATGTACATTTGGAGATTATAAACTTTAATGTATTTATACAATTATGTGGAATAAAAGTTTAGTTGATTTGTCCGACTTTTCATTTTAAATATATTACAAAGAGTTATACGGTTCAAACGATTACATAAATTGGTGGAATAAAATATAACATATTAACAAAAGTTTCAATTAAGGTTTGTTCGAGACTTGACAAATTCTCCCTATAAGACTAGAACGCCGATAGCGATTGAGGAATGGGTTGTTACAATAAGTCCTCATCAAATAAGGCTAAAGTAATTAGTTAGGTTTGTTATGTAATTTCTAATTTTCATTACTATCAAATACAAACAACAAATTGTAAATTAAATTATTTTAGATAAAAAACTAAAGAAAAATTCTCGACCTAATTAAAATTAAATTATACTATTATTGATTATCCTTACCTTTTTTTTTATGAAACTAATATCTCAATTTTTTGACATTAAAAATCTTACTAATATATGTGCTTTGTTTTCTCCAAGGCAACATTGGCCTTAATATTAAAAGCTAATAATGGAAGCAAATAAGTGAGAGACAAAGTGGAAGAGGAGTGGGGGGCGAAGTATTTTTCATAGATTCATGTTATAAGGTAAAATTATTTGTTTGTGATTTTCCTTTTTTTTAGAGGAATAAATTATTTCAGCATTCTTTTTTTTAAGATGGGAATAAAATTTTCAATTTTCTTTTTATAGTTAAAGCTTTCACTTTTCAAAACAAAACTTTTGACCGGCATGTCTCATGTGATCCATTTCTGAAATAAATACATATGACAATGCATACTATATTCCACTAGAAAAAGCCTAATTAATTCACAAACAATCTCTCTTTTTTTTTTTGTAAAAAAAGAAAATCAATTAAATTAAAAGGAAAAGTACTTTGAATAAAAAATATTACCAAATTGATTATTATGCTTTGTCTTATGCCGTTCAAGGGAATGCAATGATTGTTATGTTTGTTCTTATATAGTTTTGTTTAGGGTTTCAATGTTTCTCGCAATAATAGATTTTAATTAACAATAATAATAATAATTTTGTACATGTGGATTATTCTTCTAAATTAAAAGTCAACAAAGAAGAAGACTAGAGTAATGAAATTTTTACTTAATTTATGGGTGGATATGTGTTAAAACCAGAAAAGATGAATAGAGTTAGCCAGGAAGGCCCTCATTTTTTATTTTTTATTTTTCTTTTTGGGTAAGATAGGCACAAAGCCGCTTAAAGTGGCAAAGTACTGCGATTAAGAACTGCTGGTTTCGTATTCAAAGTCGGAGCGTGTATGTTAAGTATGGACCAAATCTGATGCAGGCAGTCTGAAATGCATTCCTCCGTCAAAGCCATATGATGTGATAGTATTGGTATGGAACGGTAATACCAGTACTAGTATTAGCAGTAGTATAGTTGGTATTGAGTGTATTTTCCCTCCAAAAAATGGGAAAAAACCGAAGAAGGTGGGCACTCACACTAATCATCATGACACATAAAAATACAGCTAATCAGACCCTTCTTTTCTTTGTCAGCCCTAATTAGCTCTCTCTTAAAATCCCCTCATTTTTGCCCACGCACACACACTCTCTCTCAACACAACAGACGAAAAACACACACAACGAGAGAGAGAGAGAGAGAGAGAGAGAGAGAGAGGGGATCAGTATCATCTTCATCTTCTTCTTCTTCTTCTTCATTTTTTCTGCTCCACCTCGCAGCGTCCGCCATGGACCAGCAATCTCAGCTCGCCGTCATCTTAGGACGCGACCCGGCTCCTTTCGAAACCCTAATCTCCCACTTGATGTCCTCCTCCAACGAACAGCGTTCTCACGCCGAGGTCTTATTCAATCTTTGCAAGCAGTCGGACCCAGACGCCCTCTGTCTCCGCCTCGCTCACCTCCTCCAAGTCTGCGCTCAGCCTGAGACTCGTGCCATGGCCGCTATTCTCCTCCGTAAGCTCTTGACACGTGACGACTCTTATATCTGGCCTCGCCTCAACATCTCCACCCAGTCCTCCCTCAAATCGGTGCTTTTGTCTCAAATCCAAGTCGAAAACACTAAAACTTTGTCTAAAAAGTTGTGCGACACTGTTGCGGAGCTTGCTTCCAGTATTTTGCCAGAGAATGGCTGGCCGGAGCTTTTGCCGTTTATGTTCCAGTGCGTCTCTTCTGATTCCCCTAGATTGCAGGAATCCGCCTTTTTGATATTCGCGCAGCTGAGTCAGTATATCGGTGATGTCTTGACTCCTTTTATAAAGGATCTACACGCTGTGTTCTTGAGGTGCTTGAGTGAAAGTTCTAATGCCGATGTCAAAATCGCCGCGTTGAATGCTGTCATCAACTTTATTCAGTGTTTGACCAGCTCATCTGATCGGGATAGGTTTCAGGATCTTTTGCCAGCGATGATGAGGACCTTGACGGAGGCTTTGAATAACGGGAACGAGGCCACCGCTCAGGAAGCGCTGGAGTTGTTGATTGAGTTGGCAGGGACGGAGCCGCGTTTTCTTCGGAGGCAGCTTGTTGATGTGGTGGGGTCTATGCTGCAGATTGCGGAGGCAGAATCACTTGAGGAAGGGACACGTCACTTGGCGATTGAGTTTGTTATTACCTTGGCAGAAGCAAGGGAACGTGCCCCTGGAATGATGAGGAAGTTGCCGCAGTTTATTAGTAGGCTATTTGCTATTTTGATGGGAATGTTGTTGGATATTGAGGATGATGCAGCATGGCACACTGCAGAAACTGAGGACGAAGATGCTGGAGAGACTAGCAATTACAGTGTTGGGCAGGAGTGTTTGGATCGTTTGGCTATATCCTTAGGTGGAAATACAATTGTTCCAGTTGCATCCGAGCAGTTGCCAGCTTATTTGGCTGCTCCTGAGTGGCAAAAGCACCATGCTGCATTGATTGCCCTTGCACAGATTGCTGAGGGTTGTGCCAAGGTATACCTGATATTATGATATGTTTTAATATGGTCATTTCTATTATTCTACTCCTTTGTAGTTTTTAGCATCCAAGCTTTTAGGTAATTCAGTATTTACATTGTTTTCTTGTTCCAAGTTGCTGCAAGCATTGGAAGTGCTATTCGCTCCATGACATTATTTGTTTCTCCGAGACTTGAAACTGACTATTAAAAATTGCTTCCTTGGGAATGGTTAGTTCCCCCTCCCCCCACTGAATACGATTCTAAATGCACTACTAATGGAGTTGCTTATTCAGTTTAGTCATAGTGTGTTCTATTTACTGCTTGCATAGTGGGATAGAACTTTATTCAGTAAATGTTGATACTAATATTTCAAGCCATAGCTTATTGGCATAGCTTTTCAGAGGATTCAGTTTATGTTGGGAGAAAGAATTGGATTACATATTTTCTGCCTTATGTTTGATAGTGAAAGTAGAGAGTTGGGAACATGTCCCCTTTTTCATTGATTTGTAATTTGTTGCTTTATTGGTAGGTCATGATTAAAAATCTGGAACAAGTGGTTTCGATGGTCTTGAACTCGTTTCATGATTCCCATCCCCGTGTGAGGTGGGCAGCTATTAATGCAATTGGACAATTGTCTACTGATTTGGGCCCGGATTTGCAAAACCAATATCATCAAAGAGTATTACCAGCACTAGCTGCTGCCATGGACGACTTCCAGAATCCACGAGTACAGGTTAGTCAGAGATAAATAATTTTGCTTTGATGTCTCTAGATTATGCTTTTGACTGTTAGGATCTTTTGTTGCATGGTATGATTTCTTTATGGTATTAGATAGGTGCCTGATCTTAAACCTTTAAGTAGAGAGAAACAGGTTGAATCACTCTAGGCTGGATACAAATTCAAATTGCAGCATTAATAATGTGCATGGTGCTTTACATAGAGATAATTAATTCATCCCATCTCCCTTTCTGTTGTGTCTGATGTAATTGATAATTCCTGCCCCCAATAACCCATTCCTTTTTCTATAATTTTCTAATTCTAAAGTTATCTATGCATATGGGTCACATCTTTGTGGTGGAATACCAGGCTTTACTTAAATTTATCTGTGGATATGTTCTCATTTCTCATTTGGTTATGTCAAATTGCTTTGAAGTCATCAACGCACTTCATATAATAAGAACTTGTGATTGTTTTCTATTGGAACATATCAACTGGTTACTAGCAAATTATTTGTCATAACTGACTAGGAATTGTGGTCATTATAAAAATTTTCTAAGTAGTTGACTGATATGTTCATCTTTTTGGAAAAAAAAATTATTATTCAATCCTCTGTCTTACCACTTCTTGAAAGACAAAATAGAACCTTGACCTTTAAGTGTCGCAGGCATCTTTACAGAGTAGCCCCTAAAATGGTGGATGCATATGTAAGAGCCTCATAGCTGATTGTGAAGGGAATTAATTCATTTGAAAATGAAAGCTGCATCAGTGGGAATTTCCTGGATATTTTGTTGAATATGGATAAGCTAACATATAAGTCTTCATTTAGATACTGGATGATGATACTTAATTCTTGTTTATAGATGGATGGAGCTATGCCTTCTGGTTCAGGAATCTGAACTAAATTAGCTTCCGCTCTTTGCATGAAAATTTAGTAGTCTTGTTATAACATCAGAGTTTTTTTTTGTTTTTTTACCTCATTACCTGTCATTCAGGTACTTCTGTTGTTAAGATTTTATTGTTTGCTTTGAAATAACAGTTTGTTTTGTTATGTAATTTGTGTATGAACAGGCACATGCTGCTTCAGCCGTGCTCAACTTCAGTGAGAACTGCACTCCGGAAATTTTAACACCTTACTTGGATGGAATAGTTAGCAAATTACTTGTTCTTTTACAGGTATGACAATTGGAGTTATAAATGTCACATTAAAAATGCATAGATTCACTTTATGAAAGGAGATTTTATTTTTTGTCCATTATATATATCATGCAGAATGGGAGACAAATGGTGCAAGAAGGTGCCTTGACAGCTTTGGCATCAGTTGCTGACTCATCTCAGGTATACCTTTTACCCAAAAGATAGCTAGTTTGATTGTTAATATAATCGACACAGTTTAATGATTTGGGGGTTTGCAGGAGCACTTCCAAAAATATTATGATGCAGTTATGCCTTACCTGAAAGCTATCTTGGTGAATGCAACTGACAAATCTAACCGCATGCTTCGTGCCAAATCCATGGAGTGCATTAGTCTTGTTGGAATGGCTGTCGGGAAGGAGAAGTTCAGAGATGATGCCAAGCAGGTTGGTAGCCGTCTAGAAACACCATGTCCTTTTTCAATTTGTTTCTTTTTAATTCTTTTAGTTATTTCCTTAGATCTCTAAAGTCATGGATGGATGGTAGAATTTTGAGGTATTTGGGGATGCCATTTTCTAGGGAATGTAATGGTGTAGTTTGCGGCAAATATCCACCTTCCCTTCTCTGGCTTAAGAAAATACATGTTTTGTGTTCCTTGAAAGTAGTTGGGGTAGGCTAGATATCAACCTGAGGGAGGTGCCCATCAGGTTGATCTATTATGGAGTTTTGCCACTAATAATATTACATGTCAAGTTAGTATAATCTAAAGAAATTTTGAATGCTCACACAATGCACGTTCCTCATATGCTTGACATGGAATAGACCAATTTTTCAGTTTTATAATTTGCCTGGCCTTGTCTATGAGAATGCAGACTGCAGCACCAGCATGCAGATGCATTGGTTTCCACATTTGTAATGAGTTGTTGGGTCTAGTTTTTTTATTCCCAGTTAATAAAAATTTGTTATTCGAGTTCCTCTCTTTATGATGCCAAAGTGTGCCCCTGAGGATATATTGCAGTTGTTTCATGCAATTCTCTTTTACGGTTATAAACCTTCACCATTCTGAGTGTGCTGTTATTTGTAGCATGTATTTTTTTCTTTCTTTTGTTCCACTGGTCTTTGTTTAATGTTATTATACCTTTACGATTGTATTTGACATTTGCACCAAAAGTTGGGTATCTTGTATGCTCTTTCATTAAACGTAGAAATGCCTTTATCTTACGTCTTACTTTCTCTTCTTTGTGCAAGGTTATGGAAGTGCTTATGTCATTGCAAGGATCCCAAATGGAAACAGATGATCCGACAACAAGTTACATGCTGCAAGTAAGTCCATAGCACAGAAAATGTGTTGAAATAAGATTTATCATAATAACTTTGGCATGTTTATTTTTACTTGCTTATGATGCTTTTACCATGTTACAGGCATGGGCCAGACTCTGCAAGTGTTTGGGACAAGACTTCCTCCCTTACATGAGTGTTGTCATGCCTCCCCTTCTCCAGTCTGCTCAACTTAAGCCAGATGTAACTATTACATCTGCAGATTCAGATAATGACATTGAGGACTCTGATGATGAAAGGTTATATATCATTCTATTTTCACAATTATTTTGTGCCAATAAGCGACTAAAATGTCAATGATGCACGTGTATCTTGTTTCTCTCCTCCCTTATTTGAATAGGTGAAAAACTTTATTTCCTCTCTCTTCCACTTTTCTCTTATGTTATGTAGAAAGTGAAAGACACTCTGAGAAAGACACACACTCACACACACGAGTGTGTGCACACACACACATACACACCCAGACAGAGTCCTGGCCTTAGCTGTGTTCATCTCTGGCTGTTGGTTGGCTTATAACATTAGCATGTTGTTTTCCACCATGTTATTTGGTGTTATACTAAGATTTATATCTGGCATTGCACAGTATGGAAACCATTACTCTTGGGGACAAAAGAATTGGGATCAAGACTAGCGTCCTGGAGGAAAAGGCTACAGCATGTAACATGCTGTGCTGCTATGCTGATGAGTTGAAGGAAGGATTTTTTCCATGGATTGATCAGGTTTGTTTCAACTTACTATTTTGGACTTCATTTTTCTAGACTTTGTAACAATAACTAACAGAAGGAATATATGGTGCAGGTTGCCCCGACTCTAGTTCCTCTTCTTAAATTTTATTTCCATGAGGAAGTTAGAAAAGCTGCTGTTTCAGGTATAAGATTGCTATATACACTTTTCTTCTTCTTACTTTAAATATATATATATTTTTCAATTTTGTTTGGCTCTTGTTAATTCCCTCTTGGCCTATTGTGTAAATTTTGTTTCTAGCTATGCCGGAGTTATTGCTCTCTGCAAAATTAGCTGTGGAGAAGGGGATGGCTCAGGGGCGTAATGAGACTTATGTAAAGCAATTGTCTGACTTCATTATACCAGCTCTGGTGGAGGCACTACATAAGGTTGTTGTTGTTTAATTTTAGGAGTATTCATCTATTGATGCTCTAATTACTTTGTTTATGTGTTGCTTGTCATGGATGAAGTCATTGGATTGTGATATCTTTGCAGGAGCCTGATACGGAAATATGTGCAAGCATGTTGGATGCATTGAACGAATGCTTGCAGGTTTGTTCTATTATGAAATGAAGTGAATTACGTAGTGTCTATTGTGCTCATTTTTGTCTGTTTGAAATTACTCTGGTTTTGGATATTAATTAACATTGTGGGGCAACAAAAAGTTAGAAGCAAAAGTTCATTTAAATAAATTAAATCAGCTGAACTTAACTTGAATTTAATATTGTTTTTCAGTTGTATCTGCTAATATGTTGAAGTAATTCCTGAATTAAACCTGTCATGATGATTTTTGTTAAAAACTGTACCCAAGTATCTTTCCTGGGCTGTTTTTGATTTTCATTTTAGTCTATATATGTTATTAAGCATCCAAGAAAACTTTTCAGAGTTCCATTCATGACCCTTGTGTTTCATTGTGAATTGATATGCATCATTACGTGTTGGAGTTCTTTGTTCTAATCTTTGTCTCTTTGCTGTTGCCTGCATTTATATTGTATGAATTCATTACTTTTTGTCATAAATTTTTGAGTATATGTTCTTTCAGATCACTGGTCCACTTCTAGATGAAGGCCAGGTTAGATCTATTGTGGACGAGATAAAACAGGTAATCACGGCTAGTGCTAGCAGAAAAAGGGAGAGAGCTGAAAGAGCCAAAGCTGAAGACTTTGATGCTGAGGAGGGAGAGTTAATTAAAGAGGAAAATGAGCAGGAGGAAGAAGTTTTTGACCAAGTAAGTCTTCAAATAACATCTGTAGTTATACGGCACATAATTATGTAGGTAATCTTTATTTATCAAATTGTTCTTTTTTCTTTCTGAATCCATAGAGTTTCTCACTCTTGCCCTAATGAACATTCTGGTTCCAGGTGGGTGAAATCTTGGGAACTTTGATAAAAACATTTAAAGCCTCTTTCTTACCTTTCTTTGATGAGCTATCTTCGTATCTTACACCTATGTGGGTAAGTACTGTGTGAAATCTGTCTGTTTCTGAAATCAGTTCAATTTTTGAAGGAACATCCAAAAGAAAGATTTAGAAAGATTTTCTTTTATAAAGTGTGCTCATCCCTTCCCCCACCCTCTCTCTCTCTCTCTCTCTGTGTGTGTCTAAAATACAGGGCAAGGATAAGACAGCTGAAGAAAGAAGAATTGCAATTTGTATTTTTGATGATATTGCAGAGCAGTGTCGTGAGGCAGCTCTAAAGTAAGCTGCTTAATTTCTCTTTTCTGGTTACTGTCATAGAGAATTGTCATTTGATGCAATTTCGGTAATGTGGTTGAAACAGATATTATGAGACATATCTTCCTTTCATATTGGAGGCTTGCAATGATGAGAACCCAGATGTGCGACAGGTGTGTATCTTCTCTCTTCTGGTGCTTAAAGCACATTAGACTCTGGATATTGCCATTCAATTGTATAATATGTTTCAGGCAGCAGTATATGGGCTTGGTGTTTGTGCGGAATTTGGTGGGCCTGTATTTAAACCTCTTGTTGGAGGTAAATTTTGTGTGATTGTTGAAAAGGTTATTTATCTATTTCTTATCTGAATAACCTATATTTTGACATCTTTCAGAGGCTCTATCAAGGTTAAATGTTGTAATACGGCATCCTAATGCTTTACAACCTGAAAATGTGATGGCATATGATAATGCTGTTTCTGCATTAGGAAAAATATGCCTGTTCCATCGTGACAGGATTGATGCAGCTCAGGTATGGCAACCAGTAAAATTGGTTTTCCAACTTAATTAGATGTTGTGATATGAAAGGAAAGGGGCTAGGTGCTTTGCATAAAACACATGCATGTTTCTGGGCTATTGTGTGAAGTTTTCTCCTCCAAATGCCTTCTCTTGCTAGAACCGGTGCCATTTGCAATGTACTATGAGCCATATGCATGGAAATAGTATCACTACAACTATGGGTTCTTATGAGGTTCTATATGTTTGAGCTACTTGAAGCTATAGCAATGGCTCAAAACTGATCAATTGACTCTTAAGGAAGAGAACCTTGGTGTTTGAAAATCACTTTTTCTTCTCCTCCTGCCTCTTTGTTCTTATTATTGGGAAATTTTGCAAAAAGAAGAAACTAAGGGGTGTTTTGTGTGTACATGCTTATTGTCATTTATATATTTATTTTCATGTGTATATAGCTGAACAGCAAATTAGGAACAATTTTGTCATTAAGAAAAGAGAATAACCACTTTCTTGAGGGTAATAGTAAGGTTGTCAATATAACACCAAGTACCATTTTGGATTTAGAGGTATTTAATAATATAGTTCACAATTATTTTCTATTAAGAATGTAACTTTTTCTTAACAATTATTTTAACTTTCACCAAAATTATTTTTTGAGAATTTATAAAATGGTAATTTTTCATCTTACTCGATTTAAAATTTGAGTCAAAAGTTTTTTCTTTCAGATCCTATTATTTTTGGAAAAAAGGCAAAAGAAAGGGAGAAAAAAAACAAGACAACTATCCTTCAAATCTTAAATTGGACAAAGTAGACCTAGATTTTAGTAAACAAATGAAACTAACTCTTCATTAGCCCTGCCAGCCTGATAAAAAGATACCTTAGGTATAGAAAAGCCATCTTGTTAGTGTACTTAGTACCCTTGTCCTCAACTCCTCTTCAGAAAGTACACCTCTTAGTTCCCTTGCCGCTCTTTATGTGTTGTGTGCAATTGCCGCATGCTGCGTTCCTCCATCATTGCCTTGAAAGCAAGTTGTAGAGTTGATGGACAGAATGAAGCTGTTATGAGCCTTGTTGTGGCTTGGATATAAAAGAACTAGAAGACCCAAAAGGTATAAGTTTCCATTTCAATGGGCTTTTTGGTTGGAAGTTGAAACAACCGAAACATGCTAGTAAGACTGGTGCATGACGATACTGTTAAGTACCAGACACTAGACAATGTAGAGAACGGGATGTACTAGTTTTGATAAAAAACTGGTATGTAATGGATGGTATCAGTTTGGTACTGATAACATTCGACATAACTCTAATCTTTAAACTTTGTTTCAAATAAAGTTGTATAAGGCAACTAGGGATAGGAATATTTGTCCCTGACTGATAATCCTTCATCATTGAGGTGTCATGGATGCCAAATGCCCATTAAAGGTGCATAAATGACAATGGTTTTACATAAATCACTTGATATGTCAGACTAGCTCTTTTGTGATATTTAAATTAGAGATGTTTATTGTGTGAACATTCTGATGACAGTGGATATGTTAATGTTAAAGGAAGCTTTAATACTGACATAGATATGTGTAATTTCCTCCCAAACTCCACTCCCCTGCTCCCAACACACACCCTCACAGTCCTACCCATTTTCTAATAGACATTACTGTGTATATAATTTTTTTTTGATAAGCTGTGAGTATATTAAATGCGCATCTATATGTTGTGTAACACTATCCTCTGTCACATGCGTTGCACTTGATTAAACATGCTAGTTGCTTTTTATTTTGAAATTTTGAGTATAAGATGAGCAAAATTTTAGTGATTTATGGATATATAGCAATGATAATGAATATAAGTAACACTCGACTGATTTCAATTGATAAAAACTTATCTAAATGTCTAGCGTGTTGGGTTTCAAATTGTTGTCTAAAAGAAAGTTAATGCAATTTTGGCACGAATTGTAAGAAAATGAGAATAAAAGTTTCCTTTAGGCCTATTGAATTTGAATCTTTTTTTCTTGAAAGCTAATTTTTTTGACTTAATATGGCAATTTCTTTTTCTGTTATAGAATATATAAAACTGTGAGCCCATGAAGGCCTTTGCTTCTGCCAGATTACACAATTACAAAATACTTCTTAAATTTGTTGATGTTTTCTTTTTCATATAAAAACTATTTTATAAAAATAGTATTAGTATTAGGCTAAAAGTAAATCATTCTCCAAGGAAAGTGATTTAGTGGAATTGGAAAATTTTTCTATACTTTAATTATAATTGAAAATTATAATCACCGAAATCTTTTTGGAATGGAAATTTAGAAATGTAATTAACTATGATGTTTTTTGTTCAAATTACATGCATTCATATTTTTATATATGTTATAGATATAGGTATTATATTATGCTTTATGTGTAAAAACATTTCCAAATTTTGATGATTGGGTAATGTTGTTTGTTGATCATCTCTGGCATTGATACATATATGTTGTATAATTTTAGATAGATTGCAGTGGTTCTATAATTATACTTTTTCTGCATTGCATTTTTAACAAAAGTTTTTGCTGGTTGCTGCATGTCTTTATACTTATTTTGATGTTTTATTACTGCTTTCTTTCCGTTGGATTCCCTTGAACGTTTATGCTTTGATGTTTGATAGGTTGTTCCTGCATGGTTAAACTGCTTGCCAATAAAAGGTGATCTGATTGAAGCCAAAGTCGTTCATGAACAACTTTGTTCAATGGTAGAGAGGTACCATCTGCTTTGTTGATTTAACCTTATTGCATATTACTGATCTCAGTCCACTGTTTATTTTTTGCTTCGATATACTGTTACTGCATATTATCAACCACTCTATCAAATTTGTCTTCAGGTCAGACAATGAAGTTTTGGGTCCCAACCATCAGTATCTTCCTAAGATTGTTGCAGTATTTGCCGAGGTAAAATGGACTCATTAGCAACCACTAAGAGTTTCAAGTTATTGCATTAAAATTTCTTAACCTATGGCTATTTTTAAATGAACTGCTTATTCTGAGCAAACGATACAATGAGAAATGACAAAATTCTGTCCTGCAACCTGCATGTTTTATCTATATCTTAGTTAAGTATTTAATTTATTTTCTTAAAGCATTATACTTTTACCTCTTAAATTAATATCACTTCCAACTCTGACCATTGGAGGCACTGTTGCATACTTAATTCCATATCAAACATTGCTTTAATGCTGTAGCTTTGTTTGCATCAACGATCTGGCTTTTGTTGCTCCAATGACAAATGTGGCATGAACATGCATACCCATATACATCATGTTTACATGTCTTCTATGTCGAGGCATGTGAACATGTAATTTATTCATTAATCAGTTTTCTTTCAGCCCCTCTTCTTAATTCTGTTATCTAATAGAAGATTCATATGGGCATGTCAAAGCCTGAATAATTCCTATTGTGTTTTCAAGTAGGATATGGATGAGTCTTAGCCTCATTGTTGCCAAACCTGTCTCTTATTCTCTTGGTTTTAGGGTGGGTAAAGCTGTAGGGGTGAGCATTCAGTTGATTTGGTTTAAAATTTTGAAAATCAAATTCTCGTAAAAAATAACTGAAACTGATCGGACTATAACTGAAACCAAAAATCTCAGTTGGTTTATTCAGTTTTAACTATTAATAATATTTATATATAATATATATTTAAAAAACTTTGCTTAATGTGTCAATAATGTTTAACTAATAAAGCCTAAATGTTTTTAGTTTAACCCCATATATACATGTAATATTAATGATATAAATATATATATATATTTAAAAAATATATTATTAATGGATGGTTTTTGGTTTGGTTTGGTTTGGACACCAAAAACTGACCAAA
The DNA here is from genome assembly GCF_002168275.2 of Theobroma umbraticum. Taxonomy (NCBI): domain Eukaryota; kingdom Viridiplantae; phylum Streptophyta; class Magnoliopsida; order Malvales; family Malvaceae; genus Theobroma; species Theobroma umbraticum. The sequence continues at coordinate 2,096,887 of NW_018397257.1, read as the reverse complement.
ATAACCAAATAAATTGCCCCTCTTAACTAATTAATATCGAAAACAAGAAAATCAAAATAACAACCAAAAAATGGTTGGGGCAGCAGGGTACATATACCACCAGATAAATAAAGAAATAACAACCGAAAAGATAAAATGCTAAATTCTTTTGTGGATGTAAAATATGCCTGAGTATGTTCTCTTACCAATAGTTGCTGTTTGGTAGGTTCTATGTGGTAAGGATCTAGCCACAGAACAAACTGCAAGTCGGATGGTGAATCTACTGAGGCAGCTTCAGCAGACATTGCCACCAGCAACATTGGCTTCAACTTGGTCATCTTTGCAGCCACAGCAACAGCTCGCTTTGCAATCCATCCTCTCCTCATAGTATATTGGTTTGACAGGCATCTTTCTGGTTTTGGAGGAATGCAGTGTCCTGTCTGTGTTGGAAGCATATTTTATTTATTACCCAATTCTTTTCTCCGAGGAGGTTCCCATTGTTTTTTGCATGATGTTTTACATCAATCCAGCAAAGGTTTGATTGAGGGTGAAGAAGTCATCGGTGCGATTGAAGTGAATCTTTTGTTCTTTTTGTTAGAATGTGTATATTAAAAGCGTCTATTTATAATATGGGGAATCGGGTGGGTCTGGAGAAGAAACAATAGGTGATCTGTGGTTTGTGAGCATTTTTTTGGGTTTGAGGGGTTGCTAGTGAGGGCAATTCCTGTAGCAGTTTTGGTCTCAGAATGTGGCTTTTCGTTTCTCCGTCTCCGTTTTACACAAAATTTCCGTTTGTGGTTATATATGGACTGAAATTTTGAACGGTTATTCTTTCACCGCTGTTTGCAAAATTTTGATCCTGAAAAAAAGCAATAAAAATGTTAATGGGATTGTCAGTTTTTGATAATTTGGTTTAAAGCTTCTGAATACTTGGAACCGTGGAAAAGTGGGCACAAAGTTTCTTCCTTCGTTTTCCCCTTTGTCTTTGGATAAAAGAATTTCTGCCTTTTTGGGCCATTCCTTCGTTTTTGTTCTTTTTTGGTTAAATGTTCACATTGAGGTTAAATGTTTGGGTTTTTGTTTTTTAAATAAAAGGTTAAATGTTTCAATTGTAATAAGTAATGATTAAAATTTTTTAGTTTTTTCTAATGAACAGTTAAGTTAATCGGTGGATGGAGTGTGTATCAAATGTTATAAAGAATCGTATGGAAAATGTAGTTACACATTATGTGAAAAATGTAATTGATATATGTTATGTTAAAATTTTAATTATTACATGTGTTGAAAAATGTAATTATGTTGAAGATTTAATTATTATATGTCATTGTTATAGTTCATATTGAAAAATATAGTTATATATTATATTGAAATTTTATTGTTATACATCATGATAAAAAGTGTGGTTATATATCATATTGAAGATTTAATTATTACATGTGTTGAAAATTTGATTGTTACAGGTCACGTGAAAAAATTTAATTACATATTAAGTTGAAAACTGTAACTATTATATGTTATGTTAAATATTTAATTATTATACCTCATGTTAAAAAATTTATTTGTTGTATATTATGATGAAAAAATTGTTATATTATATATTATAATTCGAATCGTTTGATTTGACAGTAAAAACTTTTTGACAAAATTATTCTTTCATATTTTACCGTTTCAAGTTATGTGTATCTTACACCTTTTAGATAGTTTTCACTTTAACCCTTAATTAGAAGAAATTGAAATGTTTGACCTTAAATTGATAAAAAATTTAAATTAAGCATTTAGCCTTCTTTCCTTCTTCTGTAGCTACATCTATACAAATTACTATGTTGTTAAGAGAGAAAGCATGACTTCATTTCTTTATCAAATGCAACAACTGAGTTGGAAGATGATTGGAGCTTCATTTATTTGCCAAGTGCCATTCAGCTTTTGACCCAACCGATGCTCCAAAATAGTAAAAGATGGTGTCATCTTAATCATAATAATTTAGATTAAATTATGTAATTAATTCAAATATGTAAATTTAATCTTTGTATCATAATTTGTATAAATTGAGTTTTTTTATATTTTTTAATTTGTTAATTTACCGTTAAATTTTTATAAATGAAATATATTGATGTGACATTTTGATTAAATTAATGTGATATTAACTATGTGTTGACTTATCATGATCATGTTGATGTGATAATTGTTGCATGGCATATATATAAAACAATCAACTAAGCAAGCAAAATCAGCATCCAATTTTTAGAAAACAAGGGATATGTAAAAAGAAATTATCTTTTTAAGAAACATAAATCATTAAAACCAAAAAGTACACTTGATCATGTAACCATTAAAAGTAAAAAAAAAAAAAGATTCAAACAGAAAAAAAAAGAAAGCAGAATCACATTTTTTTAGGACAATCTTTTTTTTTTTTTAAGAACTAACACACTAAGGTGGTGTTTGATATTAGAGATGTGTATCAACAATTCTTGCAATATGCTCAATTAAATAATATTGCAACGTTTATTTTGAAACAAGTCATTACAATGTAAGATTTCAATACAATTACATTGCAATTTATGGATGTAACCTGATTGCGTTGAAAAACTAATGCAATATCATATTACAACTTTCTTTATAGTGTTATCAAACTTGATTTAACATTTTTGCCGTTTTCCAATCATTAAAATTTTAAAACTTAGTTTTTATCACTTTGAAATAATTTTAAAAATTAAAAATACTTTTAAATTTTTGAAAAAAATTAAAAATAAGTTTTTAATTTTAGAAATTATAAAAAATTAAAAATTAATTATTAAAAAATATAAAATAATAAAAAATAGAAATAATTTTTATTTTTAAGAAATTATAACAAGATTAGAAAATCCATAAAATCAAAAATATATTTAGAATTTTTGAAAAAATAAAATATATTCTTTTTATGCTCATAATTTTTTAAAATTATAAAAATCATTTCCTCTTTTCAATTTTTAATAAACTTTTAAAGATAAAAATATTTTTAATTTCATTTTGAAAACAAATCTTTTGGCTTTTTATATTTTTTGTTTGTTTAGAAAAATTATTTCAATTTTTAATGTTTTAGGAATATTTCAAAATAATAATAACAACAATATATTTAAAAATTTTCAAAATTACTAACAAATAAAAAGCTATTTTTTAATTAATATTAACACGGATTTGCCCATTGTATTGCTTCAAGCCCTTGTACAGATCATCTTTCTATTAATAGAAAGCTGTTTTTCAAAAAAATCATGGATTTACTCGATACTTGGTTATTTATTGAAATTTTTATTTAAAAGATGATATCATATAAAAATTTATAATAAAAAAACATACAAGTATATTATACTTGCATTTTAATACATAGAAGTAATTCTGAAAATTTGCTAATAAAATGCTTGTAAACCAAATACTGTAATGTTATTTTCTTAGCATTTTAATCACACATTCCTTGATATATCAAACGTTACAATATTATCTTACGAACAATAACATTACCTTCAATCACATTTCCAACAACGTGATTGTATTGTAAGGCACCAAATGCAACCTAAAAGTCAAAGTATATAAATATTCTATTTTGGTTGTTGATAGGGACGTCAACGAGTAAGGTACATGCTAATTTTGAGGTATTCGAACTTGAACCCTACAACTATTGGAATTCTTTTAGAATTTACTATTTGAACTCGAGCTAGAACCCTATCACCAACCTCACCACCGGTAATTACTGGAACTCATTTTAAAACCCAATTATGTAAAAAATTTTTATTAAACTCTTCATGCATGGCTAAGTACTTGAACCAAAGCTTGTACCTGTACACAATAATAAATTACATTTCACATCCATATAATTCATTAATAATTAAATTTATAAAAGCAAATAGACGATAAAATTTAATCTCAAATAACAACTTGAATAACCAAAACAAATATTTCAAATAACTTATAAGTTATAGTTATTATCTCTATTATGAAAGGTTGTTAGTAGTTATTATCACTTAATAGCAATACTTCAATATGTTCTATTGATGTAAGTACAAATGCACTACTAATAATTTTATAAGTTATAATTTTTGTAAATTATTTTATCATAATAAGCGTATAGTATTGTTTATATATAAATTAAATAATTAATATTAGAACCTATTCATATAATATATTAATATGTAGAATATAGGCATAATAATAATTATTAAATATAACTTATTTAATATGTTAATAAGTATATGTAAATAGTAATGTTTATATATAAATTAAATATAATAATATTTATAACCTATTAATATAAGCTATTTATATAGGATAGGCAAAACAATGCTATGTATCATGTGTAATAATTATAATATTAAAATATAAGATATTTACTAATCTTATATTAATATTAACATATAACTAATATCTATTCAAATATATATATATATATATATATATAACTTATATCAGTTAAAATATATAACCTTTAATTACATATTCCATGACTTTAACACATAATCATATTATGTATGTCCTAAATTTGAAAATGTAAATACCTATTATACTTAATGCAAGTATAATTGATTGCTATATCTAATCATACCACTTGGCAATATATATATATATAATAGTAATTATACTTCTTGTAATATGATATTATTTAAACATGACTAATAATTTAATAGTTTTGTTATTTAAATATATTAATGACATATCATTAATAATTTGACTAACAATAATAAATTATAAATGAAAGGTTGGTAAAATTGGAAAGGATTTAAAGTAATTCTCATCCATGCATGGGTTTGATTCTTAATGTCAACAAAATTTTACATATTTAATTATCTATTATATATTATATAATACATAATGTGGTTCAGGTATCGTATACCCAATTGATGATACCCTAACCCTATCCGAACCTAATACGAGTAGTAAAAATATGCCTCAAACCTGCCCCAAACTTGAATATAGTATACCCTAACCCTAGTTAATCAGGTCTGATATCTACGAGTACCTTGTTAAAAGTTACACATCGCCATCCCTGATTGTTGTCGGATTCTTACAACAAATTAATTATTAACTGAACAAAACCAATGCATAAATGATGAAATCTTCAATCTTAAAACTTACTAGTTGTTCTCTATTGTAGAGCTCTATTTGTCACCTAACAAAACTGTACTTCATAAGAAAATCATCAATATTGTTGACTCCATATGTTTTTTATGATAACAAAACATTTCTAATTTATTGGTGCTTAATTATATTATTTGAGTGTGTCGGAGAAAGCTTAAATTTCTTAATATATCTATTGTTTGAAAACAAGTCAAGATGCTTGTTTAGTTGTAAGATGAGTTAATCAATTAAAAAGGCAGAAAAGAAAGGACATAGCAAAAATAGAACATTACTAACTGATTAACGAGAAGTCTTAATTAGTTAAGGCAAACCTGGGTGCTATATAAAAAGTGAGACAGAAAAGCCTTAATTAGTTAGTACAAGGCTTAACTGATTAAGAGGGTACGAGAATCTTAAGTTTGAACTACCAAAAAGTGCCAAAATTCAAATTCAATTAGTGAGTAATCGTTACAAGGTGCCAATCGAAGAAATTCAAATTTAATGATTTCTTAACTAGTTCAAGCATATTTTAATTAGTTAAGGATGAAGGAAGAAAAGCTTCAATCACTTAAAAAGAGTATTAATCAGTTAAGAGAAGGCTGGCCAAAAACAGTGCATGAAGATGTCTTAAAATAGAATGTTTTTAATCTGTTAGATTTTCTTTTTATCAGTTAACATAGTTAAAAGAGCTAACAGACAGTACAAGTTAGAGAAGGTTCAATCAATTAAAGCCTACCTTTAACTAGTTAACAGAACATTATCTGCACATTTGAATTTAATCACAAAGGGACAAAATAACAAGTAAAAACTATTTGCAACAACTAGTTTCTGTCTCAAGGCCAGAATTGATTTTTCAAGTATATAAACCCTCTCCAACATTCAAAAATGAAAAAGAGAAGTTCCAAAGAGTTTGAAAGAGCTTAAAAGAGTAAAACCTTCTCTTTTACACTTTTATTCTATGCTTTAACCAGTTGACAAAACACTATCTGTATATTTGAATTTAAGCACAAAAGGACAAAATAACAGGTCGAAACTGTTTGTGACGGCTAGTTTTTATTTTCAATGGTTAGAAGTGATTTTTTAAGTATTTAAAGCCTCTCCAATAGTCAAAAATGAAAAAAAAAAGTTCCAAAGAGTTTGAAAGAGCTTAGAAGAGCAAAAACATTCTCTTTTACATTTGTATTTCAATCCTATCTTTATCAAAATGTTTGAGTTGAAGCTTGTATAACTTAGATAAGTTAGGTAATCATTTGTACTTCATTTTATCTTCTATTTCTTTGTTACTTAGAGTGTGCACGACACTTTAAGGGATAGTTTAAACTAGGGTAAGCTTAAGACTTGTTGTAAAAGAGTTAGAGCTTAGGTTAGAAGTTTACCTTGTAAAAACTTAGTGGAAGTTATTAATTCTACTGGTTCAAGTGAAATTGGGTAAAAATCCTTGATTGGTAAGATCAAGGTGGTGGATGTATGTCAGATGGACTGAATCACTATAAATATTATGTTTTGTTCACTTTTTTTAATCTCTCTTTACTTGGTATTCATTAACCTTCACAAATTCTCAACCATCCATCTTAAATATTCCAAACAATTTTCAAATTTCTAGATTTACCTTCAAAATGTTTTTAAAGTGTTATTCACCCCCTCTAGTATTCGTTTCAAAGCCAACAAATGGCATCAGAGCCTAACTCTTGAAATTTAAGCTTAACATCTTGAAGGGTAGATTAATGGTTAGCCAAAGTTTTAATGTTATTGAAGGTCAATTCACAATTAGGCCTTATCTATTTGATGGAACAAACTACCAATTTTGGAGTGCAAGGATATCCATCTACATAAGGGCTGTTGATTATGATATGTGGGATGTCATCACTAGCAGTCTTTATGTTCCTATAAAAATTGATCTTGTAACTAGTGAGAAAGCTCTTAAAATTAGATATGAGTGGATTGAAGTTGAAATGAGAAAAGTGTAAATAAACTTCAAAGCCATAAACACTTTCTATTGTGCACTAAATTTTACCAAGTTCCATAAAGTTTCTACTTGTACAATAGATAAAGAAATCTAGGAGAAGTTAAAGATCATTCATAAATGGACTTCACAAGTTAAAGAGTTCAAGATTGTTTTTCTCACTCACAGTTACGAGATGTTCAAGATGGAACCATGAGAAGACATCACAACCATGTATGATCAGCTCTCAAACATTGTCAACAAGGTTAAGCAACTTGAGAAAGAAATTTTTGAGCATGAAATGGTAAAAAGTTTCTTAGAAGCTTACCAAAAGCTTGGAAGCTAAAGATGACAATAATTTGAGAAGCCAAAAATCTTAATGTCATCACTTTAGATGAGATATATAGGTCACTCCTCACATATGAGCAATAGATGAAGGAAGAAGAAAGAAAGAAAGGAAACTAAAAAAGAAATAGAAGTAAGAGCCAAATTTTGCTTGATGGCCAAAGAAGAAGAACTTAAGAGAAATATTTTTCAAATTAAGCTAAAGCATTCTAAAATAGATTTTGAATCTTTGATGTTGGAACTAGAGAGAAAAAATAAGGCCTTACAAAAGGCATTAGATGAGAATATTGCTCTTAAAGCTTCAATAGAAGAGAAATCAAAATTGAAGTTGTATAAAGAACAAAAACCAAAAAGAAATGCTTTTTTTTTAGAAGGAAAAATGATGCATCATCATTCCATTGTTATACTTGTGGTAACAAAGGTCATTTCTTTTAGGATTGTTATCATAAGGGTAATAACCTCAAAACCAAGATGGTTTGGGTGCCTAAAGATTCTTATGTGCTTACTAACCCCTAAGGACCTACCAAAGAATTGGTACCTTTAAAAAAAAATTATTTTGTAGATTGAGTAAGAGCAAAAGGAACAATGTTTGAAAGCTCAACCAAAGGAGAGGCAATCTTGGTACTTGGATAGTGGTTGCTCAAGGCATATGACCAGAAATGAAAATTTGTTTGTCAAGCTTAATAGAAAGAAAAATGATGGTGTCTCTTTTGGTGACAACTCCAAAGGTATCATCTAAGGAATTAAAACAATTGGTAATACTTCTCAAACTCAAATCAAGCATGTTTTACTTGTTAAAGGTCTAAAGCATAACTTATTAAACATTACTCATCTTTGTGATTCTCATGTATGCCATGTGATTGACAGTGATTTAACAAAGTTGTATCCATTGGCAAAAAGTTTGAAAATATGTATGTGATATGAGAAAATGAATTTGAAATACAAAAACATGATTTCAAAATTTAATGTTGGAAATGATTTCTTAATGAAAGCTAAGATTGTTTGGGGAAAAAAGGATTTATATGTGAAAATAAAGCTTGAAGATTTGACAAATGAAAAGCAAAATGTTTTCATGAATTCCCCACTTTCAAAGAGGACCAAATGCAATATTGTAACTTTCATGGTCATATTTCAAACACTTCATCAATTACGAAATATCTACCTTATAGAGTTAAACAAGTGTGGATTCCAAAAGGAACTTTGTATAACGAGACTAACTATCAAGGATCCAAAGCAATTTGGATACCAAAGATCATATGAAAGGTGTCTCTTGTAAGTGAGCTAGAGCAAGGATGAACACATTCTTGAAGATTGAATGCCCTTTAGACAGAATGGAAATTGGGTGATTTCTATACCAACAGTAATTTATTTGTCAAATTGTAATCTTTGGTTGTTTGCTTTTACTTTGCTTGGTTATAAAATTCTTGAGATTGATTGATTTAGCTTGGTTTTTGTTTGCCTTTTTAATTGAGAACTTTGATTGCCTTTACTTGCTTGAATATTAAGTGTATAATTCTTTCTCTATTCTCATTTGATCTTTATAGATAAATTTTGGTTATGCAATTTGATTTGATATGATAGATGCCATATACTGCATAATCTTGAAGGAAATATGAGCCTGAATAGTGAGTATGTGCTTATCTTTGATCTTGATTATATCCTCATGCTTATGTCAAAAGTTATTCATTTTCTTAAAATTACTTGTTTGTTTTATTGATTTTGCTTAATTGTGGAAAATTGTTTTGATATAATTTCCTCATGTTTTGTGAAATTGGTTTCATATTTTTTTTTTGGAAAAATATTTTTTGAGCATATTTTTAAGTGTAAAAGGTTTGATGTTTATAGCATGTGAAGTGGCTAATATGATTAATATATTGATTTTCCTAATTGCTTATTCTATTAGCATAAACAAGGAAAATTGAGTTTGAAGATTTGACTTTGTGTTTCCTTATGTCTAAGATAATTTAACCACTTGAACACCTTTGCTTTGTCATTTAAGACTCATTTGAATGTCTCAAGTTAGTTAAAATTGTGTATGATAAGCTTTGACGACTTGAATTGGTATTTTTAAAACAAGATGAGCTTATAGGAGAAATATGTTTGCCATTTTTAAGTTTATAATGATTTATGAATTAGACAAGTTTGTTCATGATGAAAATACTTAATAACTGGTTCTTATTGGATGTGCATGCTTACTTGTAAGCTTGAATGGTCATAAGGGCATTTTGGCATATGATTGTGAGAAACTTGAAAATGACCCTTGACAAGCATAAACATGATTCATTATACTGATTACATATTTCATAAATTATTTAGAGCACAATTAAACAAAATGAATGACATTGAGCTCATGATTTTACACAAAGTATGTCCAACTCAAGTCATGTGTGTTTTAAGTGCAAAAATTTTGAAACAAGAAATTAAACCTTTTTGTTCTTCTTTATTGAAGTGATTTGAATATGATTTTAAATTGATTAAAACATCTTTTAAATTGATTAATTTGCATTTGTGTAAAGTTAAGATTTAAAGTTAAAAAAGTTTTAATCGTTTAAAATAGTTTTGAGTTTTTGAACCTGCTTTTAAAATACACTTTAATCAATTAAATCTAGCTTAAATTGATTAAAGTGATTCTGCGTTAGCTTAAAAAAAAATCTTGGCCCCTAAATACGTGCATTATGACCACTCTCATGATCATTTGGTGTAAACACAAATTCTTGAAATTACAAAACTTGTTGAAAAATGGGAAAACTCTCATGAATGCTTGAATTTGTTTATTCCAAAACATGACACTCATATTGATATTATTAATTCTTTTGTGATTAATTAAAAATTTTGAAATTTTTTTTTCATAAGTGCTTGATTTTATTATTTCTCATGTGCTTACATTGAAAAATCATATCTTGAGAATTGAAATGTTCAAATGATTAGTCTAGGAATAATTCTTGAAACATGTTTCATGTTTGTAATTAAATGATTGTTTCAAGATTGAATCATTGTCTAGGCTCATAAAATTGACTAGGATGAAATCATTGAACTTAATGAAATATTTTTTTTTGGGTTCATTTATTGTATTGGTTAGGTCACATATTTACATGACATTTAATCTTACTTGACCTTAATGATTGAAGACTATAACTTGACTTAAGTGATAGAATTGCTTATAGTGCTTAAGTGCAAAACTCAAGTCAAGTTTGATCACGGCATATATGGTGAGTGGACATAGTTGAAATTATTTTGAATATGCATTTAAATGTTAACTATGTCTTCATTGAGCCTTATGTTTACAATATCTAAAGATTTTGTATGCATCTAACTTTAGCTTATATGTTACCATAAACAACATGACATGTCAAATGAAATATGGCTTGTAGCTTTTGTTAGCAATGAATGGCTAATCTCTTTCTTGAATCTTGACAATTGGTATTCATTAATGCTTGGATGTTCACTTTGAACATATTCATGAGTTTAGTGCTTTATTTTCAATTTTTTTTTTATTTTGTATCACTCATGAATTATGAAGAATATTGAGAAATAGCATGTACCACATTAAAGTTCAATGCTTGCATTTTTTTCGTTATATGTCTATATATTTGTGAAAATTGAAATCATGATTAATGAAGATAGTCATTTTATTTTTTGTGATCATGCTATTGCTCACTTGATCACAATATTCTCTTACGTTATTGCAATAAGTGCAAAATGCTTTTGGTCATGCTCATTAATATATGACTTTTGTGAAAGTTCTCCTTGAATTGATAATTTCAAATATAATTTAGAGAATACATCTTGCAATGCTTGCTTCAAAATGACTTGGACGAATGACCAATTGAAAATGATTTGGAAGAATACTAAATAAAAAACTTAATGATGATATTTTTTAATTTTTTCTTAAGTTGCTAAATTTATATATGAATTAGGGAATTCCTTGGAAATGCTTGATTGATACTGCTTGGTTGATTGATATTGAGAATAAATAATGAATGCTTGATGGTAATTAATTATTGATAATACTTGATGATAATTGAGAATGGTGCTTAAAGACTAATGATACCTTCGACATGCCTAGGAACTACTTTGTAAATATTTCTTCAAAATATGAGTATGTGATGCATATGTTGAACATTATCAACTGCTCATACTCGTTTAGTTCTATGAATACATAAGTATTAGGGAAATAAATTTAATATCCACTTGAATGCTTTTTTATTCTAGGCTCATGATTTCTCTCCTAATATTTGATCCATTAAGGATCTCTAACAATTTGTATTGAGCTTATGATTTCTTAAGGGGGCATTAATCATTGTCATTGATATCATGGGGGAATTGAGATCTTCAACAACAGATTTGGTGAGAATTTAATATTTGGTGTTCTTCAATACTGGTAATATCTTTTTAAATACCAAAATTGATATAGTGCCTTATATTGCTTTTCACTTAAACTTAAATGTTGAAATGCATAATAGGTATCAAGCTTTAAGTTTTCTCAATTAGTATCTAGCTTTAAATTTAGCATCAAGCTTTAGAATCGTTTCTTCTCACTTGAGCTCTAAATTTATGATATTTTTCTTAAATGTGTTTGAGCCTTAAAGTTAATAAACTTGGAATACTTAATGATAAGGGAAGTCTTTACTACTATTTTACCAATTGATATAATGAGCTCTAAAATGATTCCATCTCTTATAATTGATATTATGGTTTACAAAAAGGGAGATTTTATTTGTATCTATCAATTAGTATATTGAGCTTTAACACTTGGTATTGGAGCTGAAATATGACTTATGTGCTTATAGAACATTTTTATGCCTATCTTTCTTGAACTTCATAAATATTATGTCCACATTTCGCTTACACACACACACACACGCACACATTGCATTTTATTGATGATTCTCTTGATGAATTAATACTTGAATGTGTTTAACGGCTATATTTCTTAATGACTTGGTTGATGATATTAAGTGCATATTTATGATGACTTGACGGCTTTATGGTCTTAATGCTTATATTCTTGATATTTTTTCTTACCATTATTTCTTAAGCTTAAGTATTAAATGCTCACACTTATTAAATTTTTTGATATAATAAAGAGGGAAACATTTATGAGCAAATATGTTGAGAGGAGATTTTAAAATCATTTCAAATGCAAATTATGCTCGTAATTTGGTTATATCAAAAAGGAGAAGATTGTTAGCTTTAAAATTATTATAGTTTTGATTACGAAAAAGTGATCAAATTTGCTTGAACATTATTTGAGTGATACTTGACAAGTTTTTGAAATGATTTAACTCTCAAACATTTGTTCTTACATAGCTACAAGCTTGACTCTTGAAGTTATTAAACTATATCTATAAGCTTGTATGACTTAGTTGTATAAGTGCTTATGATTCCCATTCATTAAAGTCTAATTGAAAGATTAAAGGAAAATCTTGATACACTCATTAAGAGGGAGTTCTGAATTTATTTTCTAATGATTACAAAAGAGGGGGAGAACGAAGACTAAGTTAAATAGCGTTTGATAGGTCTTTATGTTTAATTTGTGTGTGATGTTTACTTATGGTTTTGTTGAAAATTATGTGTTAGTTATTATAGATATTGAATATATCTTACTTAGCTACTGTGGATATTGTGAATATTTTCTAGCAAATCTTTAAAGAAAACTAAGAGCATATATTAAAAAGGAGAAATCCTTTAATTGCACATAGATACAAAGTTAACATAGATATTGCACTCTTAATCGAGAGGTATTTTGCCTTCATCAAAAAATAGGAGAATGTTGACTCCATATTTTTTTTATTATCATAACAAAACATTCCTTATTTATTGGTGTCTGATTATACTATTTAGGTGTGCAAGAGAAAGCTTAAATTTCTTAACATATTTGTTATTTGAAAGTAAGTCAAGATGCCTGTTTAGTTGCAAGATGGTTTAATTAGTTAAAGAGGGAAAAAAAGGACTTAGTGAAAACAAAACATTATCAATTGATTAACGAGAAGCCTTAATCAATTAAGGCAAATTTGGGTGCTATATAAAAAGTGAGATAGAAATCTCTTAATCAGTTAGCTCAAGGCTTAACTGATTAAGAAGGTACTAGAAGCAAAACACAGAAGCTTGTTAATTATTTAAGAAAATGAGCTAATTGGTTAAATCTCAAGTTTGAAGTACCCAAAAGCACCAAAATTTTAATTCAAAGAGTGAATGATTGTTAAACGGAGCCAAATAAAGAAATTTGAAGTTGAAGATTTCTTAATTGGTTAAAGTATATTTTAATCAGTTAAGGATGAAAAGAGAAGAAGCTTCAATTAGATAAAAAAAGTATTAATCAGTTGAAAGAAGGCTGGCCAAATATAGTGCATGAAGATGTCTTAAAATAGAATGTTTTAATTGGTTAGAGCTTTTTTTAATCAGTTAACATACTTCAAAAGAGTTGCCAAATAGTGCAAGTTAGAGGAGATTTAATCGGTTAAACCTGCCCATTTGAATTTAAGCACAAAAGGACAAAATAATGGCAGAACCCGTTCGTAATGGCTAGTTTCATTCTCCAACGGCAATAAATGATTTTTCAAGTATTTAAAACTTCTCCAATTGTCAAAAATGAAAAAG
>NW_018397257.1:2082590-2082817 GCF_002168275.2 Theobroma umbraticum | reverse complement strand
AAAGTGTTTGAATTGAAGCTTATATAATTTGGATAAGTTAGGTGATCAATTGTATCCCATTTTATCTTTTACTTTTTTTTAACTTAGAGTGTGCAAGACACTCTAAAGGGTAGTCCAAGCTAGGGTAAGCTTAGGACTTATTGTAAAAGGGTTGGAGCTTGGGTTAGAAACTCACTTTGTAAAAATTTGGTGGAAGCTGTTAATTCCACTAGTTCTAGTGAAGTTGG
>NW_018397257.1:2082083-2082490 GCF_002168275.2 Theobroma umbraticum | reverse complement strand
ACTCATTCAAAGCATGTACTTTTCCTAACCACTACATCAAGTACCATAAAATCACGTTGGGACTATAAAACTCTTAAAAGATGGTACTTCTTCAATCACCAGATAGTTTGTTTTTACAGCATTGAACCTTGATCTTGGGATCTCTAGTAAGAAAGGTTAGGTTACCATTGAAGTGATTTCTAATTAATGGGTTATAGTGTCATCCCTCTTGAATATTCAATGACTTACTTTTAGTCAGTCTTTTGTTAATGGATTTGTAACAGTTTTTGAAGAAGGAATGTAATCCAACGTAATTACTCCATTTGTAACTAAACTCATAATTGTTTTTTTGTCTCAAACGCAGGTATCTCTTTTGCTCATTTGAGTTCTTTTGTTTGCATTTCACAATAGCAACTTGATTATCACAA
>NW_018397257.1:2081795-2082073 GCF_002168275.2 Theobroma umbraticum | reverse complement strand
TCACAGGAATTGGTTTTCCAATAATTGGACAATCCATTAATAAATGTTTAAGCCATTCCGTTTGTTGTGCTGCCGCATCTAGGGCTATGATCTCAAATTCCATAGAGGATCAAGAAATACATGCTTGCTTAGAAGATTCCCATGCAACAACAACTCCACTAAATGTAAAAATATATCCTGTGATAGCTTTAGCTTCATTTGAATCAGAGATCTAGTTTGCATCGCTTTAGCCTTCAAGCATAATAGGATAACTCCAATAGTTTATACGCAATGATATG
>NW_018397257.1:2081217-2081350 GCF_002168275.2 Theobroma umbraticum | reverse complement strand
TCAAACACAATGCGAAAAACTTAACAACAAGACACAAGATTTTTATAGTGGTTTGACTTTCTCTAGTGCCTACATTCGCTCCCTATGAATATTAAGGAATTTCAAATCCACTAAAGAAAATGAGATTTTTATG
>NW_018397257.1:2080955-2081207 GCF_002168275.2 Theobroma umbraticum | reverse complement strand
AAACCCTCATAATAGTTTTTATGAGATCAAGTGAAACCCTAATAATAGCTTTTTACGAGATCAATGAAACCCTCATAATGTTTTTTCATGGGATCAAGTGAAATTCTTACAATACTTTTTCACCAGATGAAGCAAAACCATTTAATAATGGTTTTTACGAGCTCAACCATAAACCCATAAATAGCTTTTCAAGGTTATGCTAGATCCCTTACAATGGAGTACAAAGTTTAGCAAGAAAATGCCTTTACAAAG
>NW_018397257.1:2080578-2080800 GCF_002168275.2 Theobroma umbraticum | reverse complement strand
GAAGGTTTCTTTAAGGTTTGAATCTTTAACATTGGTCTTTTCTTGCTTCTAAATAGCTCAAAGGTGGCTTATTTATAGCTAGTGTGAAGTTTGAATCCGTTAAACAGAAGTTTTAATCAAATTTGACTATTGTTGAAGCTTTTGGGTCGATTACAAGGCTCTTAGGGTTGACTATGTTCTTTAAATTTCTCAAATTAAGACTCAATAGTTAAGTATAACCTT
>NW_018397257.1:2080311-2080478 GCF_002168275.2 Theobroma umbraticum | reverse complement strand
GACATAGTCAACCTTAACAGTTAAGAGCAAGAAAAAAAGACTTTACATAGCCATGGTCGACCCTAGTATAGGTGTAGTCGACTACCACGACTTAGACTTGGAAAAATATGTTCTTGAAAATTGGATTGAGTAGAGGAAGGTTAAACTCAACTATGAAGTCTTAATTT
>NW_018397257.1:2080154-2080301 GCF_002168275.2 Theobroma umbraticum | reverse complement strand
AAGAATATGGTTAACCTTAGGAGCATTTTAGTCGACCCTCAAGCTTTAACAATGGTTAGATTTAATTCAAATTTGTGTTTAACAGCTTCAAACTTCACATCAGCTATAAATAGCCATCATTAAGCCATTTGGAAGCAAAAAAAGATC
>NW_018397257.1:2079260-2079669 GCF_002168275.2 Theobroma umbraticum | reverse complement strand
TAAGGGAAATGAACTCTTTATGAGATCAAGTGAAGCCTTCACAAGAGTTTTTTTTATGAGATCAAGCAAAACGTTTACAATGGCCTTTTATGAGATTAAGTGAAACTCTTATAATAGGTTTTTCATGAGATCAAGTGAAACCCTTCAACAATAGTTTTTCACAAGCTAAACCACAAACTCATAAATAGCTTTCCAAGGTTAAGGTATAACTTTTTCAAGAAGAGTATAATGTTTAGCAAGAAAATGCCTTTATAAAGGTTCATTGCTAGGAGTTTAAGCTTCAGTGTAATGAGAGAAGAAATATTAACTTAAATAAAGCAAGTGTAAAACTTTTCTAAGTTTGGTGGAAGACTAATATGAAGCTAGAGAGTGGGGATAAGCTTTTAGAGGTTTCTCTAGGGTTTGAAAC
>NW_018397257.1:2078657-2079250 GCF_002168275.2 Theobroma umbraticum | reverse complement strand
GTCCTTTCTTGCTTTCAAATGAGTCAAGGGCATCTATATATAGCTAGTGTGAACTATGGAGCCGCTAAACACAAGTTTGAATCAAATCTAACCATTGTTGAAGCTTGAAGGTTGACTACAATGCTCCTAGGGTTGACTATGTTTTTCTAGTTTCTCAAATTAAGGTTCCATAGTCAAGTATAACCTTCCTTTACTTAATCTAATTCCCAAGAGCGTGATTTGTGCAAGTCTAGGCTAATATAGTCAACTATGGCTTTACTAAGGTCAATTATGGCTCTTGATTTCTCTCTTTTTACGCACAAAGTAGCCAAGGTCAGCTACATAAAGGCTAGGGTCGACTATGGTGGTGTTGCTCTCCAATATTTGAGCTTTCTACTTTAAAGTTGACTATAGCCACTTTAGGGCAACTATGGCTTTGTTTACTTCAAGTTTTTCACTTTTTCTACCTTTGGATTGACTTGAGCTTCTTTAGGGTCGACACTTAACTTGGGTTTTAAGGTTTCCTTAGCTTTTTGGTGCCTTTCTTTAGCTATTTCTTGCTTGCCTTGTTCCTACAATCAAATAATAATTCAAGGCATATTTGCTCTTTGTTT
>NW_018397257.1:2078257-2078645 GCF_002168275.2 Theobroma umbraticum | reverse complement strand
ATGCATTGTTTGAAAGCTTTTATGATATTTTCTAATGATACATGGCTTTTCAAATAATTATGTGACCTTAGGGGATTAAAAATACATTTGAGACAATTTCAAATGCTGGGCATTAAGTTCAAAATAACATGTAATTTTTGTCAAATCAAAACATGATGTAACTCAAGGCTAACAAGTTATTTGTCAGAAACATAGTTAGAGAATAAGATATTTGTGATGGAAACTTTGTGATAGGTGCTGATTAAAGAAGTTGGTATTTTGGAGAGTTCAAGCTTTTAATGAGAGGTGCTAAAAGGAAAAGCATGCTTCAAAAAGGTGGGTAGATGCGATGTCTTTAATTATTTTGATATTATTAGGCATGCCTTGCCTACAACCTCGCATTACAATA
>NW_018397257.1:2078010-2078157 GCF_002168275.2 Theobroma umbraticum | reverse complement strand
AAAAAACAAATCTAAAGAGAGAAACAAATTTTTGTAGATTTTTTAACCTTGATCTTTTTTTCTTCTTATGTTATGATTTTTTTTGAAAGTTGCTCTGACCTCCCCTTTTGTTAGCCTAAAAAAGCCTTTTTATAAACCCCTCCAAAT
>NW_018397257.1:2063163-2078000 GCF_002168275.2 Theobroma umbraticum | reverse complement strand
TTTAAAAGATCAGAGGGTGCAAAATAAAACTTGTTACAAGTCAGCACCGAGCTTGCTGTGTTGTTCCTATTTGGCTGATAAGGGTAGTGTCGCAACACTGGAAGCATGGTGCCATGGCATCAAAGCTGTTGTATTGGTGTCTTTTGCATTCTAGCCTTTGTGTTATCCCTGATGCAATTCAGCACTTCCTTTACGATTTTGACCATGATCCAATCTAAGCTAGATGAAGTGATAAACATAAAAGTTGTAGAGCTTTTGCTTACCTTTCTAGTGGTTCAAAATTTACAAAAATCAGACTTCTGTAGCTTAAATTAAACTCAAAATAGTGCAGCATGTTGAGGCCCTCTTAAAACCAACTAGCATCATTCATTGCCATTTAAGCTCTATGTTTTTGCACACCTTCAACAATAAAAAACTAAATAAGTATGGGATTAAATTAGGACTTTTTGACTAGAAATTAACTAAAATTGTTTAAATGAAAATGCTATTACTAATAAAGCATATAAAATACCTATGCATTACTTAAAAACTAAAACTTAGCTCTGTTTAGACTCCAAAAATGATAAAGATAACTCTATATAATAAAGTTATTAGAAATACCTTGAAATGATTTAATTATGCTTGGGAAATGGAAATTGGATATACTTGGAACCTTGCTTATTCACATTGAATTGGAAACTATATTTTGATAAACACTCTTCCGTTTATGCTTGTTCCCTCCCTCGGTATCTACTCATATAGTCTTTGTGGCTCACACATTAGTTTCCCTTATTTTGTTTATAGATCAGTAGACTACTTGACTCAACATCTACCATTGTTGGTTTTAGTAGGTGATTGATAAGGCATCTAATAAGCATCAAACCTTTTTTGTAAGATGAACTCTGGTGGACTTGTCCATTTGATATACTCTCAATTTTGCTTATATTTGTAATGAATGTTATATTTATACTTTAATATTTGAGCAATATTTTGCTTCATATATATACATATATATATATATTCATTTCATGGTGATGCATCCGATGAGGTAATGAATATTGCATTCAATTTATTTGTTTTGTGGCTTGCTTGGGCTAAGTGGGACCTTCTCATTAGATCCTTGGGCCGATCATAAGATTCAAGTTTGGTTCGTAACATAGATGAAGTTGTATAAAAAGTGCCAATTGTATAGTTGACTAACAAAAGTTAGTTAACAGTTAGTGAAAGGGGTTTATTTGACACAAATAAAAGTTTTAAGGCTTAATTGAATGCAATAAAAAGATAATGGCTTAACTGACTTTTGTGGTATAGTTTAGGGGCTTATTTGGGTATTTGGCCTTAATTATTTGTTGAAAGTATTCCCATTGGATGTAGGAAATCTCAAATGTATACTAAAATAGATTTTTCTTTTCAAAAAAAAAATTGCAGATAGTTACAAGTTTTTTTCAACCCAAAATAAGAAAAAAATGCATAATTTAGATCAAATTGAAGAATAAGGGCGTAGATCTATCTAATCAGAGTTTTTGCTCTGTTTTATCTAAAGGGACTTGAAAAATGGATTGTGATTGGGATATTGGGAAAGGACAAAGAAAAACAAAAGAATTTTTTTTTTGTTTTGTGTTATCTTTGTTAGCAATTTCCATGTTAGCCTTTTTGCCACATAAACAAGTGCCATGTTATCATTTTTTTCCATATCAACACATAATTAATGCCTTGTTAACAAGAAATGTCATGTTAATTTGGTCGAAATGTCATGTCAACATACTTAATGGTGAAAATTTAATGGTGTATAGTTAGAGACTGAAATTAACATATTAGAAATACACAAGGACTCAGTTTACACAAGTTGTTGTACAAAGAGTAAATCCACATTTTTTTATAGAGTACCAGACTAATTATATAATTTAACCAATAATTTAAGTTACCTTTGTTTGATATATTTTTTATATTTTTATTGGTTTTTACTTTCTAGAAAAAATGTTGGAAGAAAGATGTTAGCTTTATTAGCTTTAAAATGGTTATAGTTTTGAAATGAAAAAATGATCAAAATTGCTTGAATGATTTTTGAAATTGTTTGATTGAGTTTTAAACTTAAATTATTCATGTTAAAAACTCCCATGCATCTACTTTTGAAATGTCTAAGTACTTGGCATCAAATTGGTTAAAAAAGAAGCATTTTTCATGATTTAAGTTCAGGGATCGATCCCCTTTTCAAAGAAGGTGCATGATCTTTGCTGTCTTCCAAGGATCAATCCTTGGGGTCTAAAGCTATCCGTTATACATAAAATTCAAAGGAAAAATGCCTAGTTTCTTCACCTAATCATCTTTAACAGCTCCAAAGCTTCTCCAACTATAAAAAGAACTTCTCCAACACATTTTGAAAGTTCAAAGAAGTGAGAAAGACACCATTTGATTTAGAATCAAGTCTTATGAAGAAGAAGAAACCAATCTAGAACAAGCAAATCACATTCTTTCACTTAGCTTTTAAGCTATCTTTAAGCAAATCAAATCTTAGTGCTTTCATTCTTATTCTTTGTATCAATCATACTCTTCCAACATTGTACTCATTTAGCAAAACCCATATCCTAGAGGTATCTTTCCTTTCATCTTGTAAATGAGAAAAAAGGGTTTTACCTTAGCCTTTAAAAGATAGTGTTTAGAGGTTATGCCATATCCTTGAAAAGGCAAGGTTGTGCTTGATCCTTAAAAAGACATAAAGGTTTTAACTTAGTCTTAAAAAGTTAAGGAAGTTGTATCATATCCTTGAAAATTCAAGGTTGTGATTGAATCTTTGAAAAGGTATTATATTGAATTCATTTGTATTGAATTCATTCCATAGTGTTTAAACTCCTTACTTGGCTAGGGAAGATGACGTAAGCACCTAAGAGAGAATACCAAACCTCTATCAATCATTTGTGTAATTTTCTCTTTACTCTTCATTATATATAAACTTGTACATTTAACTTTGAAGAGTTTGGAAAATTTATTTTCAACTTTCTTTTTCAATGATTTATTTATCAAATTATTTTTGGTATGTTTTAAAGTGCAAACAAATTTAAGAAACTTATCTTCAAACTTGCCTTTATTAAAAGTTGAATTTGTTGAAAAGTTGTTTATAAATCTAATTCACTAGAGGATATTTCAGCATTATTATTGAGCTAATATTTTTACCAAAAAGAAAAAAAATAATTAGCTTAAAAATGATAAGAAATTAGGATTAACTCTTTATTTTAAAAGTAAATTTTGTTTCTTTATTTTCAAGAGAAGTAGTTTGACTAGTAGAAATTCTCGAGAGTTTCAATTTATTTCCTTGACAAGCCAGCTAAATTTTTTACTAGAATCATTTTTCTTTTTCTAGGGATAAGTCTACCTAGGTAGTTTATATATAATTGAGTTTTTCATGTTCTTTTCAATCGGTATTGTATGTTATGTGAGTAAAAATCTATCAGTGCATTTTACTCCAATTTGTTTTGATAACTTTCAATTTTAAGATTAATCTGTTTTGTAAAGTTTCATTTGTTTTGATATAAAATATATTTTTAAGACTTATAGATGTAAAACCTTTTACTAGTCAACATGAAAAATACTCATTAATCACGTAAAATGTCTTACACTTTTGAGGGGTATAAGACATTTTTCATGGACCAAAAAAAAAAAACCCTCTTATACTAAGTCTAACAATATAAGTTTGATGAATATTAATATTTAACTTAAAATATTTAAAAAATTAATATTTAACTTAAAAAGTTTAACTTAAGATGTTAAATTTAAATATTCAATACTATTAGAATTAAAAAATATTTTTTAATGAAATCATTCAATGCAATTAAAATTTTTATTTATAAATTGAATAAATCTTACTAATAATTATAATAAAAAATTTTCAATAATCATTTTTTGATAAATATACATTTATAAATATAGGTTTTGGATGACTTACAAAATTGATAAATATTGATATCTTTATAATGTTATGGCAAAAGAATGATGAGAAGAAATTTTATTTTTTTTGAAAATTAGGGCTTACTTTTATTACAAATATGTGGTTAAATGCATTGGAAAATATCATTATTGATTTTGCCTATTTTCATTCTTAATTTTGATCTTAAATTAGTGAAAACCAAATGACACTGTTGTTTTGTAATCAACTCCTATTTGTATCTTAACCCTAGATAACAATACCAGTAATGGTGGAAAATATTTTTCATAGGACAAAACAAATACTTTAAAATTTTTTCGATAATTTATCTAAATAATAAAACATATTAAATTTTTTCATAAAATATTTTATATAGAAAAATTTTTTCACAACATGTTATTTTCCGGTTACCAAATGGGAAATTGAAAATTTTATCAGAAAAAATTTTCAATCTTTTTCCCTATTTGGAAGGAGAAAAAACTTTTAAAAATATAAAATATTTTACGTATCAACGAAAAAAATTGTATTAATCAACGTAAAATGTGTTATGTTTGATAAGGGTGTAAAACATTTCTCATCTGCCTTTTTTTACAAAAAAATAGTTTTGATAATTTATTCAAATAATAAAAAATATTAAATTTTTTATTAAATATTTTATACAAAAATAGTCTCCTTCAACAAGTTATTTTATGATTATCAAGTAGAACCAAACTAAAATTTCTTTTAAGCCTTACTTAAAACAAGCAATTGAACTTTGCTGTATAATATAACCGTGATGGTCCTAAAGGTTAAATATTAGTAAAAGGAGCATGAAATCGTTTAGGAAATAACGAATGGTTTGGGACAGCATAAGTATATAAGAGAGAAGGTGCTTCGAAGGTAAAGATGGAAGAGAGATTCCAAGCCAAAGCAGCGTGCAGCATGAGATTCCATTCAGTTTTCTATTCTCTTTTGCTCTTCTTTTTGGAAGCGTCCAACGCTCCAATCTTTAATTTTCTTTTGATTTCTTAAACAACTTTGAGTCTAACTTCTCCAAGTGTCATGCCTTCGTGCCTTCACGAATCTTGCTCCTTTCCTCGTTGACCAAATGAAATGGAGAGCAGAGGAGAGGACAACTACTCAGGCCTACCTCATATAATTATATTATCAAGCCTTGACTCCTGCCTCTCTATGAGTGCAATCTTTCTCTTCTTTCTTGGTTCTTCTCATCTGGAGGAAATGGCTTGCATGTCCCTGGCCTAATATATCCAGATAATCAAATGATTTAGTCAACTCAACATTGAGAAATCAGTCATACTAAAATGTGGAACAAATTCTAGCTGACAGGCTGACAAGAAAATGAGACAGCCTGCCCACTACCTTATATCAACTTCAAACTTGAAACCCTTTCCTAACCCTTCCCCTTATATAAACCAGACCCCTTTTACCTTTTCTTCCACCCAAACTTCTCTTCACTCTATCTGCAATGGAACACCGAGTTGAAAGGCAGCAGAAAGGTGTTTCATCCGACAAACATGGCAAGTTCAAGGAGAGAATTGCAAACAATATTAGCAGAAGCAAGTTTGTTGGGGTAAGGCAGAGGCCTTCGGGGAAGTGGGTAGCAGAGATCAAAGACACAACACAGAAGATAAGAATGTGGCTGGGGACGTTTGAGACAGCTGAAGAAGCTGCCAGAGCTTATGATGAAGCTGCATGTCTTCTCCGGGGTTCGAATACACGAACCAATTTCGCAACTCATGTTCCTAGCAATTCTCATCTGTCTTCGAAGATTAGAAACCTCCTCGATCACAAAAAAGGTTTAAGGCAAGGCAATTCTGCAACCAACTCGAAGAAAACCACGATTAAAGCTAACACTATACTTAGTAGTAATAGCAGCAGTAGCAGTAATGCTAGTAGTAATGACAGTTTTCTATCCAACAGCGGCGATGATAGCTTTCTAGCATGTAATTCCATGAAACAAGACATCCAGATCTTTGATGGTGCATACAGGCCAGATATGAGCTATCGCATTGGGGAACTTGAACCAGCCACGTCGCAGTTTGGTCAGTCCTGGCCAATCTCAACGGGGTTTGATCAGATTCCTTTAAACCAACAGGGAGTGCAGTTGCCACAAACTCTTGGTCCTCTGTCTAATGCAATTGATCCAGAGCTACTGGAATTCGAACGCTTGAAGGTAGAAAGACAGATAGCAGCATCTCTATATGCAATGAATGGAGTTGATGAGTACCTCGAGAGTGAGTTTGACCTTGGTGATATTCTCTGGGATCTTCCAACACATAGCCAGTTGTTCTGCCCAAGCTGATTCTCTCTTTCTACCATGGAATTTGAAGCACATTAAGGCAGCTGGAAAACTTCGGCAGGTGGCAGCTATGCTGCTGATTGATGAGTAAAATTGAGATTGTCTGTTTCTAGTATCGCTAGGAGGAAATTCTATTAGGTGAGGCAGGAACAACAATTTTTCGCTGTTGGATGCAAATTACTACTTATTTCAGTTATGCTCTGCAAATCTTGTTTCTCTTACTCTTTTAAGTCCAGAATAAATGCTGGTAAATCTGCGAGTATCAATTTTTCCTAGACTGATTTGTCAAAGGAGAAGAGATATTTGCTAGGTTCGTTCATGATTGATTCCTAGCCATAATGAGCTTTCCATTCCATGATTATATATTTCCATATTGACCTTTGTACATTCTTATGCATATCCAGTTTGGGAAGCATTCCGAAATTAACTCTTTCAAGCATTTTGAGAAAAGCAAACTCTTAAGCCTCACTCCATCCCTATTTCTCTTTCAATGAGCCTTATGAGTTAGAGGAAATCTTTCAAATACTTTCCTGTTATTTACTATCATCAATGAAGTTGTACATGATTACCATATATGTAACCGATCTTAAAACTCCCCGGGATACGAGGAATACAGCATGCAAAAATCAACCGGATATGGGTGACTATCACAAATCAGACAAGTGGAGGCTCCAGGCAAGTTCAGGTCAAGCTCGTTGAGATGCCGTGTACTCGTTTGGATCTGTAGCATTGTTTGCAGCAAATGATCTCTGCCTGGAGTTTTAACTTTTGGTTTAGAGAAGCCAAAGGTTGGGTTTGCATAATAATTTACTGGTCATTTCTACCTGAATAAGTACTCTGCGCCATGTTGCTTCGGTTCATTTTCGTGAGGCGCACTCCTGACAAATCCTAATCTTATACCAAGGCAACACCCATTGCAAATAAATGTTGAAAATCTTCCTGCAATTAGTGAGATGGTCGAAGATAACAATATAACCGTTATTTATGAATCAATACGGTTTTCACCCGAGAAATATCTAGACTTGAGTTTGCATGGTGGAAATGTATACTGCTGAGTTTAATGAGCCCTAAACTGAACATTTTCCTCTATTATCTGCGTTCCTTCAAAGGAGGGGACCAAGCACACGAGCATTAATCCAAGAATATTCCATCTTTATAACCGACAGGATACCAAAGCCTGTGAAGCAACTTTTCCTTACCCTCTCAATATGCACAGTGAAAGAAGATAGAAATACTGAGGCATAAAAGACCATAATTTCTTCAATTTCCCCCTCTCCCAAGTAATTTTAGCAATTTTATGGAATCTGTTTAGAATTCAGTGCTTGAACATTTATCACCCTCAAGTTCGATATATAATCCCATGCCAAAAACCCATTTACATGTGGCCATTATACTGCTAGTACGATTTTTTTTTTTTTGCCAAGATTATAAGGCTATTATGTGCCTAGAAAGCATCTTTCATATATAAATGTAAAAAGCATTTCTAATATTCACCCATAAAAAAACACATTTCTGAAGAAAATGGCATGCAACGCAACTCTAAACATTACTTCAATGAGATGGCATACAAAGGCTTTAGAAGATTATAGGGACAATTCGACAATCGCACAGCACCCGTAAAGATGACAGTGCTAAACAAGAAGACAGAAGGATAGGACACCGGGAAAGGGGGTGGGCAAACCGTCATACACTGAACCATCTTCAAAGTAAAATTCCTTTGCATAAGTACATCAATAGTCCTCACCTTCCTCTTCATCTTCCACACCTTCAGCACCAACTTCTTCATAATCTTTCTCAAGAGCTGCCAGATCCTCACGGGCTTCTGAGAATTCACCTTCTTCCATGCCCTCACCAACATACCAATGCACAAAAGCTCTCTTCGCATACATGAGATCAAACTTGTGGTCAATGCGTGAGAACACTTCAGCCACTGCTGTATTGTTGCTGATCATGCAAACAGCTCGCTGCACCTTAGCAAGATCTCCCCCAGGTACAACAGTTGGGGGCTGATAGTTAATACCGCATTTGAAGCCAGTTGGGCACCTGCACAACCCAAGAAAAAGGTTTTTCAGACAAAAGGGAACATTGAACACAAGGACAACCTCAGGTTGCATTACTGTATATAAGCAATAGCTATGCCCACATTAACCCCTTAGCATTTGATAAGCTCCTAAAAGTAAATCTAGATAACCTAGTATTTTGTTGGTGAGGCATGGGGCACATGTCAGGTTGCATGAGTCAAACTTCACAAAACAAAATTCTGGTGACAAGATGCTGTTCCTAAAGCATTCATGAGGCACAGTTTATTATTTGGGAATTGACAAAATTTCTTTGCTAAGTAGAGGAAATGACAACTACAGTGGCTGAGGGTGGAGTAGTATCAATGGAGAACCAGTGATGTAGAGCTTTCCATCCTTCTAGACCAAATTTCTCTTACCAGTCAACAAACTGCACAGTTCTCTTGGTTTTGATAGTAGCAACAGCAGCATTAACATCCTTGGGGACAACATCTCCCCGATACATCAGGCAGCATGCCATGTACTTCCCATGCCTAGGATCACATTTTGCCATCATGCTTGCGGGCTCAAACACAGCATTTGTGATCTCAGGAACTGATAATTGTTCATGGTAGGCTTTCTCAGCTGAGATGACAGGTGCATATGAAGAGAGCATGAAATGGATACGGGGATATGGAACAAGATTGGTTTGGAACTCTGTAACGTCCACATTAATGGCTCCATCAAATCTTAAAGAAGTTGTCAAGGATGATATGATTTGAGATATCAGTCGGTTCAAATTGGTGTAAGTTGGTCTCTCAATATCTAGAGATCTCCGGCATATGTCATAAATTGCTTCATTGTCCAATAGCACAGCGACATCTGTGTGCTCAAGAAGGGAATGAGTGGACAAAACGCTATTGTAAGGTTCCACAACAGCAGTTGAGACCTGTGAGTTTAACAAAGAAAAATCCAAAGGTGAGTCCTACACTATCAAGTCAATATTTTTTCATAATATTTTAAAATAAATAATCATGCTCCAATAAAAGTTTCCATATTTTAGAATGCATACATAATACCACAAAAATATTTCAAAAGCTAAACAAAAAGGGTAGATATAGCAAACAGAAGTGTGATTGCCACAGGCTTTTCTGCCGTCTGTGGTGTCTGGACTCAGAAGATATCCATGGGTTACCAGTATCAGAACATGCAAGTACCTGAGGTGAAGGATAGATGGTGAACCCAAGCTTTGACTTCTTTCCATAATCTACTGACAAGCGCTCTAACAACAAAGAGCCCAAACCAGAGCCAGTTCCACCGCCAACAGCACTAAACACCAAAAACCCTTGCAAACCAGTGCAGTTATCAGCTAACTTCCTAACTCGATCCAGGCAGAGATCTACAATTTCCTTCCCAACTGCAAAACAAAAGCGGAATCAGACGAAGCCAAAAATACCAACAGCATTGAGAAATTGCAGAAACGGTGCTTCTTACTTGTGTAGTGGCCTCTGGCAAAATTATTAGCAGCATCTTCCTTGCCAGAAATAAGCTGCTCAGGGTGGAAAAGTTGACGGTAAGGACCAGTCCTAACTTCATCAATAACAGTGGGTTCCAGATCAACGAAGACTGCTCTAGGCACATGCTTTCCGGAACCCGTTTCGCTGAAGAAAGTGTTGAAAGCATCATGCGCTACACCCACAGAGGTGTCACTGCAATCACCATTAATCTTCATCAACACGCAGTTTTTCAAAGCAAAATTGGATCAAAACGATTCACCAAAGTTACACCTATCAACTGACACAGCAGCAACAGCAATACTTAAAAGAACAATTAGCAAAAGAATACCCACTTTCTTTCAAGATAAGACGATCAACTATTGTTCCTTTACAGGACTGAAAAGCGTTGCAAATTTTAGTCATGGTGATCGCTTCTCTAGGATAACATTTTAATTAATTAATTTCCGTTAAAATTGAGTACTGAGAAATTCCGAAACAATTTAAAAAGGAAATGATAGAAAAAGAAGAAAGAATGAAAGGCAAAACCTGGGCATCATTCCATCAGGGTGAATTTCATGTTCAAGACAATAGAGCTCCCAGCAAGAATTCCCAACCTGAATCCCAGCTTGGCCTATGTGGATGCTTATAATTTCCCTCATCTCTCTCAATCCAAAAGAATCCCCTTCTTCTTGTGCAAATGCAAAGTAATAAATGGAAACAAAACCACAATTTCTCTGGTTTTCAATTAATGGGATTTTATCATTCTTTGGCGTCCGTAGACGGGCTCCGCCTGTGGCGCCAGCCTTTACGTGGAGCCCACGTTTTCTTTTGCACGGGGCCCTCTTAAATGCCTATCCTTGTCTCTTCCCCTCTCACAGCTCAAACGGAGATAGAAAGAAATATATAGCTTTTTTTAAAAAAAAATTGATTATTTATTTTTATTTTTTTGTAAATTAAAGTTAATATTTAACTGCTATTTATTTTAATTCTATGGGTACTTAAAATTTTAAAATTAACTTTTAAAAATTTCAAAACTCAAAATATCCTAATCTTATTTTATAATTTTCTAATTTTCATATGATATCACAAAGAATTCTAATTAAAGTTGGTTAAGTTTGACTTAAGAAAATTACAAAAAAGATATTCAATTTGGTACAGAGTAACAAAAATGAGATTTTAATATACTTAATTAAGTTTAATGATATTTAATGTTAGAAAGTAAAAATATAAACAAAATTTATATCACTTAATAGAAAAAAATGGAAAACTAGACATTAAAAAAAATAAAAAACTTTAATTTTTTATGTCTAGAGATAAAATGATAGATATATTGAGATAAAAAAATTTGTTACATAAGTATTTATTATAACGTCAACCATACATGCTCTAATATTTTTTGAATATTTTATTTTAATTTGTCGTATTTATAATTCATGTAACAAGATGTCACGTGCTAGAATTTAAGCTCAATCTCGTGTAGTCTTAACCTTTGAAAATAAAGTTTAAGTAAGAGTTAAAACTCGTAAAATAGCGAAACCAAAAAGAAAAGGAAAAGAACGAGAGCTTTTAAAAAATAGAATGCTTTGTATTTCTCTGTAGTGTGTTATAAATGAAGAGCCACCTATTTATAAACTAAAAGTCCCCTTATTAGATAAGATTAGATTACAAGATAGAGATAAAATAAAAAAAAAATAATGATAAGGGATTTAATTTGAAGAGATAATATTCAAATTAAGTCCAAATCTTAATCTAATATAGTAAATCTACATCTAAACCTGGATATATATTAACAAATCTAAAGTTCAAATTAGATTATGCTACATGGGCTGGGCCAATTGTCTGGTCTATCAAGGTTGTCTAGCTTATCTAGATTGCCTAGCCTGCTTAGATTATCATTTGTTAGGCTGCTTGGCTTGCCTGGATTAGCCTGAACTCTTAGGCCATGACATCCACCCCCACTCATTCCAACAACGCCCTTATTGTTGAGAAATGCACTTTTACGTCACAGTCGTCTTTTTGCATGTCTTTGCTTCAAATGACCTCATTGGGTGCACTTTTGGCTTCGACACACTTCTTTGGAATGCACCATCTCCTTGGGCACTTGTTTTGGACTAATCCTTCATTGCTTCTACCTTTTGGTCTCATGAATTCTTAGCTGGTCTCGATGTTTTTGTGCCCATATCTTGGGTTTTTTTGCCCTTATTTGTGGCAGCCCACCGTCATTGGTCTTAGTCTCCCTAGGACTATATGACATTTAGCTATCGTTCGTTGCTTCCCAAAGTGCAACACGACATTGCCTAATTTTAGTGCACTCTTTAGCTCCCTTGACCATGGATGATAACACTCTTTGCCACTACAATAGTCTTTCTCCTTTCCTTATTAACACTAAGCTCCCCAAGCATGAACGCTCATTGGGTCCCTTTATACATTAGTTGTCACTTTCGTTGCTTGGATCTTCTTTGTCCATCATAGAGGCCACAAGCTTTTATGCATGGGGCAATCCTTTGTCAAGTGCGATTCCTCGCACAAGAAACATTTAAGGGGCTTTCTTTCCTTACCCTTCCATTTAGTGGCTGCCTTGGTCTAACGACATGACAATTTTATGTCAGCCTCTTCTTTTAACCCACTATCTTTCTCTTCCCCACCATTGTCATTTTTCTTAGACTTGGAAAAGAAAGGCTTATTGTCAGATTTGTGTAAATTCAATAATGATTTTGCCACGGTCATAGCCTCTGTGATGTTCAGCATACTTTTCTTTTAAAGTTCTAACTTGGCCTATGGTTTGAGCCCACCCATAAAAGAAAATACTAATTCCCTTTCACCAAGATCATTAATTTGGAGTAATAACTCAGAGAATTGTTAACATATTCTCTTACCTCACCTTGTTGAGTAAGCCTATTGAGCTTGGCACTACCTTATCATCTACTTACTCAAGATAGAATTGCTTTCAGAACTCCTTCTAAAACTCCACCTAAGTGTAGATGATTGCTCCCTAATAACTTTGTGATATAAAGTTATTTGGACTTAATTTTGATATTAATTTAGCTAAGTTCTTGTAGTAATGCATAGAAATTAGTAAGTTTTATTTAATTATTAGGTTAGTGAATTTAGGTAAGTCAATTTAATTTTAGTTGATTTTATATTCAATTTGGTGTTAATGTGATTAAGATAGGTTGTAATTGATTTATTTGTACTTTTGTAGGTTTAATAAAGAATTTTAATGGAAGAAGGAAAGCAATTTTAAGGTACAGCCTTCCATTGCATATATTTCGATATTTTGACTATAACTCTCTCTACAAAACTTCAAATGAGATGATTCTTGAACCTTTGGAAAGCAGACAAAAAGCTACAACTTTCATGTTTACTACTGTAATGACTGCTCCTCGATCGCTACAGGCGTTTGAGTCCCGCGGGAGATCCTGTCAAATCCCAGAACAAGCCTTACTTAAAATGTTAGTTATTATCTCATAATCATACTATCAATCTGCAAAATTATTTCAATCCGTAAACTCTATGTGATTAAAATTGAACAAATACTTGTATAAACTGAGTAAACTTTTAATTCACATAATCGTACAAACGATACATCAAGACTTAAAATCTCCAAATGTACATTTGAATTGACAATAGTGTCTAACCCCATAACAAATTACTCTATGAAGACTCGACCTTTAACAGTGGCGTGACTCATAATAAAGTGTTATGAGATGCCTTTACCTATCCGCGGTGAGCTAAAAATGTCGATGAATACACGTTAGACTAAATACTATCTGCAAAAGGGAAATAAAGAGGGTGAGTCTCACAAACTTAGTGATCATCGGCTCCGTGAGCAGGGCGTAGATGGGAAACAAGCATAAGGCACGTAAGTTGAATAATAAAACCGAAATAATCAAATTATGATCTTAAGAGACCAAATCATTAGTAGGACATTTGTGCCTTGTAAAAATAATGATGTAATCATAATTTAATATTTCACTTGGCAAAACAATGCCGAAAATAATGTTACGAAATCAAGTTCGAACATCAAAAACATTGATTGCCATACAAATGTGAGCAATAATATAAAGTAAGCAACAATATAAAGTAAGCATGCTCCCAAAATTGTGGCATATAAAGAAATCAAAGTATACAGCCACGTAAAACATCTCAAGTTAGTCAAATAATCACAAAAAGATTTTTTTGAAACCAAGGGAGTTGCACAGAAATCTCAACTCTCCACCATGCAAACGAGTATGCGTAAAAATCTCACAAGGCTCTCGAGTAGGTAAATATCGTAATCACCTGTGGACCCACTTCACGTAATAACATTCGGGAGCTCTGCTCCACCGGATCCCCACATACCATGGCAGTCTCAATGATGTTGGCCAACATCAGAGAAATCAAGCGGTCCCAACCGTGAATATCACCGGTGGCCTAGCCACATATAACAACTTGTGGCCTTACCACGTAAATCACAGACTATGACCCCAGCCATGTCTAACAGCCCATCAGTGACCTAAAGGTTATCTAGCTAGAGTTTACTTGTGCACAATGGTCACACTTAACCGAAGTGACTGCCGGCCTACTCTCGACGCTCTCAGTTTATCAAAACCATTTTTAAAACCAAATCAGGTTTTACAAGGCTTTTCCTTTTAAATCCTTTCAAATCAAGGTTTGATAACCCCTTTGAAATTACTTTTCAAACTAAATGGCAATAGCGTAAATATTTATATACAAATCAAGCTAAAACGGAAGCTCAAAACTTGCATTTTTAAATCGTTTAACAAATGCATTAGCTATGCATATCATACAAAAGAATACAAGGCACAGATTTTGATACAAACATTGTGAAAGGCTTGTTTCCCAGTTTCTAAAACTCTTTACGTGTATAGCTTATCTATAGTTATATCCAAATCACTTTAAAAACACTTGCATTCACAAACTTCCTATGGTTTCTACTAGCTCATGCTTTCCACAATAAAAATATATAAATCATTGTAAATCCATTCAAAATTACCTATCAAGGCTAACAGTGCATGCTATCCACAAATGCTCTTAAGAAAACTAATCACGTTTATTAACGTAAATCAATATATAATACGAAGATTTTAAAATCAACACCCTCTACTCACTTCACAATGGCGAGATATCACTTCGCCACTAATCCA
>NW_018397257.1:2063047-2063153 GCF_002168275.2 Theobroma umbraticum | reverse complement strand
CTCCTTTGGTTAATCACTACGGTAATCTTTTTCCGTTGGCATACTTCCTAATAATAAACTAAGCTTAAGATGCTTAGTATTGATCATTCTCATTTTCCTTTCTTAA
>NW_018397257.1:2062928-2063029 GCF_002168275.2 Theobroma umbraticum | reverse complement strand
GGTTATAACTTACATTATGCTAAAACATCTTTCTTTCCCACTTAATCCTTACAATTCATATGCATGCTAACATACTTTTACTAATGGAAATCCATATCTTT
>NW_018397257.1:2062820-2062918 GCF_002168275.2 Theobroma umbraticum | reverse complement strand
ATTCTTTACGCTTTGTGTACCAGTAACTTAATTATATCATTAAATGACCATTTCAACCTTTCTAAGAGATTTTCTTTCAAATCCATCTTATATTTTCA
>NW_018397257.1:2062636-2062810 GCF_002168275.2 Theobroma umbraticum | reverse complement strand
CATGTATATACATGGCAGCAACAGTCATGTCCAATTTACTCAATTATTTGCAAGTTCACATGCATCCTTATTTATTTGCTTTCAATGCTTTATTTCTCAATTCACCATTCACATTATTTCTCTTTATCCCCCCGTATAACCCACCAAGCAAACTCAATATTTCTAAATAGCTCA
>NW_018397257.1:2062556-2062626 GCF_002168275.2 Theobroma umbraticum | reverse complement strand
ATTTCTTTCAACAACCATATTCACTTTTAGCAAAACCACCACTAAACATGATATCAATTTCCATTCATCA
>NW_018397257.1:2062156-2062546 GCF_002168275.2 Theobroma umbraticum | reverse complement strand
TTCTCAACATTTTTAAACTTTTCACAACAACACATGTACACCATTTTCATTCATTGCATTTTTAAGTCCTAACTAGCATAATTGTTTTCCAATTATACTTAAAGCATCTTACCATCATTTCACATTGCATGCCTTACCTTTGTGATGATTCAAACCTTACATGCAACCCAATGTTCTTTCCAAAGTTCCACCCACCAAGCTGCCAACATTCACACATCATTTTCTCACAATACTTATCTAACAGTAAGCTTAAAAACATAGTGTAAAGCTTACCACTTTGCTTTCACTTAGCATCCACCATGCATCCACGACTTTGAATAGCTTGCATGTCACTAGACTTCCTCCAATCAAGCCGATCCTTGCTGCCACAAGACATCTCCCTTAGTCATC
>NW_018397257.1:2061831-2062056 GCF_002168275.2 Theobroma umbraticum | reverse complement strand
GTTGATCTCTTCATGTAGTTTGGATATTTTAACTCTTTTCTACTTATTATTAATGGGTATTGTGTTATTTATTTCAAATTTACGCTTATTGATTCGAATTGCTCGATCAACAATTAGATTGATTTAGATTTCCAAATGCAACTTAGCAAAGGGAGTTAATAATAGACCAATGGTTTGAATATACCTAAATATCATATGCAGCCCAATTTAGAGCCTAAACCTAGT
>NW_018397257.1:2061199-2061679 GCF_002168275.2 Theobroma umbraticum | reverse complement strand
AGATTATATTCAAATGAAAGGTTGAGTAATTCCATTATCTTAGATTTTAATTCACTGATTGTCTAGTAATTTTTAGCATTAACTCTTTAGTTGAGCTTTGTTACTTTAATTTCATTTGTAATTAAGTTTCAAATCAGAGTTACTTAGATAAGATTAGGATTCTCAATTGTAATATTTAGCAAGAATTTAGACACAATTCTCTATGGAGATGATACTTCTCTTACTACTATACTACTTGTGCGATACGTGCACTTGCGCGTGTGTAAAGTCAACAACAATTTCAAATGTATCGCACAAGTAGTTTGTGGAGCTCACTATTAAGAAGAACAATTGAAACAAAAAGGTAGGATCGAATCAACTACTGAGTAAATACAAAGTTATGCCATGCACCAAATAAAACTGGTATGATCTCGCCACCATCTATACAACAAAAGGTAAGACCATGTCAACTACCAAGAAAATACAAAAGGTGTCATCACA
>NW_018397257.1:2060896-2061140 GCF_002168275.2 Theobroma umbraticum | reverse complement strand
CACAAAGTCACTAACCTCAAATATACTAAGCATTGTGCACAATGGCTAACGTTTACTTTCGCTAGATACAGGCTTTTAACTTAATAGGCTCCACTAAATAATTTTCCAATTTCCAAGGTTACACAAAGTTTATTTTGAAAGCGAAAAGGTGAAGTTGTTCACCAATGAAATCAAAGTGACTTAATGCCATAGTCTTACTCACCATTCTTACATTCCAAATTAATACTAATTTCCACCTCAGACT
>NW_018397257.1:2059099-2060796 GCF_002168275.2 Theobroma umbraticum | reverse complement strand
AGTCTGAGGTGGAAATTAGTATTAATTTGGAATGTAAGAATGGTGAGTAAGACTCTGGCATTAAGTCACTTTGATTTCATTGGTGAACAACTTCACCTTTTCTCTTTCAAAATAAACTGTGTAACCTTGGAAATTGGAAAACTATTTAGAGGAGCCTATTAAGTTAAGAGCCTGTAGATAGCGAAAGCAAACGTTAGCCATTGTGCACAATGCTTAGTATATTTGAGGTTAGTGACTTTGTGTATTGGACTATCAAGGTGTGATGACACCTTTTGTATTTTCTTGGTAGTTGACATGGTCTTACCTTTTGTTATATAAATGGTGGCGAGATCATACCAGTTTTATTTGGTGCTATGGCATAACTTTGTATTTACTCAGTAATTGATTTGATCCTACCTTTTTGTTTCAATTGTCCTTCTTAATAGTGAGCTCCACAAACTGCTTGTGCGATACATTTTAAATTGTTGTGGACTTTACACACATGCAAGTGCACGTATTACACAAGTAGTATAGTAGTAAGAGAAGAATCATCTCCATAGAGAATTGTGTCTAAATTCTTGCTAAATATTACAATTGGTCATCCTAATCTTATCTAAGTAACTCTAATTTGAAACTTAATTACAAATGAAATTAAAGTAACAAAGCTCAACTAAGGAGTTAATGCTAAAACTTACAAGACAATCAATGAATTAAAATCTAAGATAATGGAATTACTCAACCTTTCATTTGAATATAATCTCTCTCTTTATACTTAAATCAATGGATTGGTTCGTAGCCTAGAGTCCAAATTTATCTACAAGTCTCTATAGAGATCCTTGTAAACATACCTCTCATAATTAATTCTCCATATATCTATGTAAATTAATCAAGGAAGGTTTCACTAGGTTTAGGCTCTAAATTGGGCTGCATATGATATTTAGGTATATTCAAACCCTTGGTCTATTATAAACTCCCTTTGTTAAGTTGCATTTAGAAATCTAAATCAATCTAATTGTTGATCGAGCAATTCAAATCAATAAGCGTAAATTTGAAATAAATAACACAATGCCAATTAATAATAAGTAGAAAAGAGTTAAAATATCCAAACTACATGAAGAGATCAACCACAATCCTAGAAAAAGCTATTTAGTTCATCATATTCTTAGTAAACATCATCCATAAGAAAGAAACCATAAAACAACAAAAAATGTTTTTAAAAAAACAAATCTAAAGAGAAATAAATTTTTGTAGATTTTTGAGCCTTGATCTTTTTTTCTTTCTCTTTTTTTCTTCTTATGTTATGAGTTTTTTTGAAAGTTGCTCTGACCGCCTCCTTTGTTAGCCTAAAAAAGCCTTTTTATAAACCCCTCCAAATAGCCCTTCAATTTAAAAGATCAGAGGGTGCAAAATAAAACTTGTTACAAGTTAGCACCGAGCTTGTTGTGTTGTTGCTATTTGGGTGATAAGGGTAGTGCCGCAACACTGGAAGCATGGTGTCATGGCATCAAAGCTATTGTATTGATGTCTTGTGCATTCTAGCCTTTGTGCTATCCCTGATGCAATTCAGCACTTCCTTCATGATTTTGACCATGATCCAATCTGAGCTAGATGAAGTGATAAACATGAAAGTTGTAGAGCTTTTGCTTACCTTTCTAGTGGTTCAAAATTTATGAAAATCAGACTTTTATAGCTTAAATTAAACTCAAAATAGCACAACA
>NW_018397257.1:2039406-2058999 GCF_002168275.2 Theobroma umbraticum | reverse complement strand
TTTTTTTTTTATTAAGTCATTCTTCAAAATATTCAAGACACTTGTAACTATGTCTCTTTTTTCTCATTAGGCTAGTTAATGCACCAATCATTTTGCATGCAAACAAGTTTAAACCTATCAAACCTTTTAACTTCACATAATGGGGGCCTCACATGTTCCCTACTAACTTCCTCCTTTTTGCATGCCTTCACTTGCATGTAATAGTGAATTTTACATGTACATTTTATTGTCTTACATAATCTAACTTCCTTTAGTTAGTTAATGTCCACTTAGCTTCAAATATGGTAATTACACAAAAGTCTTCAACTTTTTCCTTATTTACCCCTTGTTCCACCAAACTTTCCATTCTTACAATTTGGTCCTTCAATCATTTCCTTTAAACTCCAATTTCCTTCTATCTTTCTTCCCTTACATGTGTACAAATAAAATATCAATTTTACACTTCACCAAAATATCGTCACAATATTTAAATATATGCTTACCCGCTTATCCTCTATTTAATAAAGGCACGTGGGCCCTGTTTATGTCATTTTTTCTTCAAAATTCATTCTTACTTCTTCTCCACCACTTAGATTAGTCATACACTTTTTCTTCATGACCACTTTCAATCACAGATAAAATATTATTATTTAATTATCGTTTTCTTGCGTTCGAAATATTTTATCCCAAAATATTCCTTTTGCTTATCAGTGCTCTTTCGCACTTAGATTTACATCCATCAACCTTCTGTCTCATCGATGAGATCGTATTAGCTCTTATACGAGGGTATGGGGTATTACAACTACTTTGCCATTTTGACTTGGAAGATGGTCAAGAATCTTGTTGAAGTTGAAGTACTATAACAGTTCTAGAGCAATTACGTTTTCTGCAAATTAATTGGTTAACGTTGTGACTCACGTAGTCTGATAAGGAAATTCTTATTGAAATTGAATTCTTTCTTCACCCAACTTGGCCTAACTTCAAAGCCTTATAAAAACAACCTTTCGGAGGACATTTAAAATGAACAAACATTAGATTGAGAGCTAAAAATCAAGCCACAAAATCACTAAAGAAAAGTCTCACTAGAGGTAAAGAATAAATTTAAGAATTTAAGAAGATTTAGAGATCAAGATTTCAACTCTTGGGTTCTTTTTATATTTTTGTTGTTATTTTATTTTCTTAGTTTTGGTTTTGATGATTAATTTTAATTTGATGATAATGTGTAACTTGATGGAGAACTAATTTGTTTATTTAATATTATGATTAAACTCAATACGTAATCTGATTTATTTATCTCTCTTTTGCTTATGTTTCATGAATTTAAGTTATTTATTTTATTCTGTTTTGAATGCTTTTGATTAACTGGCCACCAATTAGATTGAATTGGAAACCTAGATTAAACCTTGACAAAGGAGATTTGGGTAGACCTTGAATATAATAGCATATGATCAAATACACTTAATTGATTAGGTGGTTTGATTTGTATATAGGGTAGATAAATAACTATAAGCCATAAATAGCCAGGATTAAAGCATGAACTTAATAAATCTTTCTTCAATTTAATATGCATAGACATATAATAAATTAATTAAGAGAGTTATTTTTATGAAAAACTCTACAAAGACTTGTAAATATTTGAAGGCTCTAGGTTAACAACTTAATCCATTAAGGTAAATTAAGAGAGAGAGACAATATTTAGATGAAGTATTAAGGGTTATCATAATCTTAGGTCTAGTAATCACACAAATGTAATAAATTTTAGATTAGTTTTATTTTTAGTTTATTAGTTTATTCATTTTAAATTTTAATTTTAATTGTTTGGATAAGATTAGAGTGTGTCAACTTTAATACTTAACAATATGAGCTAAAACAATTCTCTGTAAGAACGATACTCTACTTAATCATTATATTGCTTGTTAACGATACATGCACTTACGTGAAAAACCAAGAACACTCCCTCAAACTTCTCATCACACTTGCATCTCCACCATAGCAAGGCAATATCCACAAAATACATGGCTGTGGAATTAATCTATAGAGCATCCTCCATGATGCCTATGTCCTTGAAGTATTGCTCTAAGCTCCATAGGAAATTGTCCACCTCCTTGACTTTTCTCTTACCTTGAAATTTCTTGGGCTTAGGCATTTTTAAACAAGTCCTTCATTGAGTGGCTAATACACCACCTCTTGTGGTTGCCTTTAATGTGGCAAGCTTGTCCCTAGGTCTCCATACCTTTTGCCCCAATGACACGACCAACTCTTCTAATGTCGTATTTGATGGTTCAACATCTCTATCGATTTATTGAGGGTTGATTAATGTCTTCATGAAGCTCATTATTTCTAGACTGACTCAACTATGTTAGCCTCGAACTCCTCAAGTCTATCCCTCACTTTTCCCATGGCCCCCTCCATTTTGGTTACTTTGCCTTTGGGAGTGAACGTTATGTCCTTTGACTTACCTCGCTTGACTACACATATAGTTTCCTTCACTTATTGGGTGGATGCAAACTGGTTTTTTGTTTACCTTATCTCTTTTTCTTGAACTTTGGCTCTGATACCAACTATCACGACCTGGAACTTAAGCCTAACCTCTTACGGTCTTAAACTCTGAAAGTGAAACTTAAGTAAGCTTAAACTCACAAAATAGCAAAAACAAAAGAAAAGAAGAAGAAAGAGAACTTTTGAAAAATAGAATGTTTTGTATTTCTCTAGGATGTGTTAAAAATGAAGAGTCACCTATTTATAGATTGATGGCCTCCTTGTTAGATAAGATTATATTACAAGATAGGGATAAGATAAGATAAAATAAAGAGATAATGATAAATGATTTAATTTGAAGAAATAATATTCAAATTAAATCCAAATCCTAATCTGATTTGGCAAATCTACATCTAAACCTAGATATACATTAGCAAATCCAATAGTTCAAATTAGATTCCACTACGTGGGCTAGGTCTATTGTCTGGTCTATCTAGGTTGCATAACTTGCTTAGGCTACTGTTTGTTGGACTACTTAACTTGCTTGGACTGATCTGAACTCTTAGGCTATAATATAAGAAATGTTTATAGAATAATTTCTAGAATTTAATTTTAAGGCTAAAAAGATAAAAGGAGTTAAGAGAGATATCAATTGTACTTGGATTTGGAAAGGATTTGCGTTGTTACTGAGTTGTCTTGCATGCAATGGTAGGATGTTTCTTCTTTTTTCAGCTATTTTTCTTTAAAAAATTATTATTATTATGTTGCGATATTTAAAAATATATATTTTCTTTATTGTTTAAGCAATTCTTAATAGTTTTAATGCGATCAAATTTTGTTATGAATAATAATTTTGATTGAGAAGTAAAATTAAAAAAAAAAAGACATGATATGTATTGAAAATGATTATTTACAAATTTTATAATTGAAATATTTCACAATGTATTAAGTGAATTGAATTAATTGACAATTTTGATATTAATTTTTAAAATATTCATATTTTCATGAATCTTAATAGATAATACTATTGCCATTCTTGTATTAGGTAATAAAATTAAAATTAGTTAATTCTTATAATAATAATGGAGTGGCAAACAATAAAATAACAACTGTATGATTAATATTAAAATAAACTATATATATCTATAAAATGATACAATATACAACATTATATTAAAAAAGAACATATGATTTATATTATATTATATTATATATGTATATTCCACATTTGAAATCATTAAAAAAGGGAATTTTAATCTAAATAATTATACATGAATAGTTTTAAACAAAGAATTTTGTTAAAAGAATGATCAAGTGTTTGATAAAGGACTTGTCAAATCTATACCTATATATATTAAAAGTTTCCCTTGAAGAAAACAATTGGTTGACTTTTGGTGCTCTTAATTGAGCAACACGTGGCATTCAATTGGGATGGAAAGGAACTATTTTGGAAGGCTCTATATTGCTTGCCACATGGGTTGCTAAATGAGGGCCACATTGGTTTCCAATTTGAGAGTTTGGAGAAGGTTTCAGGAGCCTTAGTGTCATAAGCCAACCTTGTATCAGACCATTATAGGGTAGAGTTATCTATGAAATTGAGTCTTTTATACTTGTAAGGGAAGTGTCCTTCTTTCAAACAATGTAATAGCTCATGACAAACATTGAAATATACTTGTTAAGTCTTTAGGGTGGTGACCCTTAAGGAAAATAATGTCCTCATTTCAAGCACTGTAATGGCTATTGGTAGAATACTTGTAAAATCTCGTAAACACTTTATAGGGGCTGAGCAGTCTGCGGATTGTTGGGTTGCCTCACTGGTAAAGGTATGTTTGTAGTGAATAATCTAGGGTTACCCCTATGGCTCGACGATGGTGAGTCTTGGACCCTTTGTAATCAATTTCATATTAATAAAATATTTTTTCTTTTTATGACTAAGTGGTTGCATATTTGACATTCGATATGCCTTTTGATTCTGATGCGAGTTCCTTTAATCTTATTTGTTGTTATTATTAATGTTAGAACAGATACAACCGAGTATTAGCTGGCTTGTGTGGAAGCATCCATTCAAGTGTCACATGGACTATCGCATACTTAGGCGAAAGAGCGGTTCGTGACACTTAGGCAAGTCGAGCTCAACAGGCTTGGATGTGATTTGACCGGCTTGATTCACTTTGAGGGGAAAAGAGATATTTTGGTGACTCTTTGGTCTTTGTTGGATTTTGGAGGGCTTTTTAGGTCGTTTCATATTTTTTTTTGTTCCTTTTTTAAGATGTTTTTTAGTTTTTCATATTTTGTCAAGGATATTTTTGTATTTTCCATTTTTTACCTATTCTAGAACTTTTTATTGCTCTATTCTAGATTGTTTTTGTTTATCTTCTTCATTTATTTCTTTACTTGCTCTATTCGAGAACTTTCTTTATATTTTTTGTTTGCCTTCTTCCTTTATTTTTTTTGTTTGCTTTTTTCTCATTATTTTCTTCATGGTTTTATTTTGATGTCTTACTTTGTATGGTTTGCGAGTTTGTTTTCCTCTGTTTTGATTTGAGTTTTCTCTTTTTGTAGGTTCTTTTCTTCTTTTCTTATTGCTTTTGAATTTGATTCACTCAAGTTGGTTCATTGTTTTTTACTTCTTTTTTAACGTATAGGATAAAAAAGGGTCAATTAAAATGAAAGATAATTTATAATGTTTCAGCATTAAAATTAAGAAATTTTTAGTGATTGTAATTAATATTCATTTTCCTCCAAACTCTGAGGAGATTTTAAATGTGTTTGTTGGATTTTAAATGACCTTTTAGTATTTTATAATTCTTTCTTTCTTTTTTGTTCAACTTTTTTCAAGTTTGGGTGCTTTGATCT
Source organism: Theobroma umbraticum (assembly GCF_002168275.2). NCBI lineage: Eukaryota > Viridiplantae > Streptophyta > Magnoliopsida > Malvales > Malvaceae > Theobroma > Theobroma umbraticum. The sequence continues at coordinate 2,053,686 of NW_018397257.1, read as the reverse complement.
TTGCTTCGTTTCTTCTCTTCTTACTATTTTGGTAATGATTTTGTTTTGCTTTCTTGCTTTTTTTGGTTTGAGGGTTTGTTTATGTTTTGCAAGTTCTCTATTTTGCTTTGGTTTTTTTTTTCTCTATATATTGTTGTTGGTTTGTTTCATTAGCTTTTTTTGCTTTTTGGGGCCTTTTTTTTTTTCCTTTTGCATTTGGATGTTTCTGGTCTTGATGCATTTTCCTGTTTTTTATTTGTGAAGGAATATCTTCACTTACTCAAGTTTTACATGGTAACATGTTGCTGTTGTGTATGTATGATGGGTTTGTAATTGGCTTAAAAAAAAAAGGCACATTAAAAAAATTTCTCCTTATCTCTTGCCTAAAGTCCTAATTGGTGGGATTCGCTATATAAATAGCATTTATTCATTTCCGTTATCAATTTTGTTTTGTTTGAAAAGAAAATAAATTGAACTTTTTATTATTCTACCTCCTATTGCATTTAGTGTGGATGTTAATGTTATTGTGATTGTTGTAATTTTATGTTTCTTATTTTTGAGATAAATATTTAATTATTGTGATTGTATTGTTTTCGCGATAATAATTATGCTTATTATTACTCTTTTCTTTTATTTCTGTAGTTCTTTTTTATATTTCAAATAGATATTGAATGCTTTCATAATCAATATTTGTGCTTTGATAGTCATGGAGTATTCCTTTTTTTTTTTTTGATGAATTCACAGAATTTATTATTTTCATACTTTTTTAGTAACCTTTATTTTTTTATGTATTCTTAAAAAAAAGGTCAAATATCTATAAATATGAAATGTATTGTTGAAATGTTTTCTTCTAGATGTATTAATGAACTTATGTTATATTTGTTTTAATGTTGGAAATTATTCATATTATTTGTACATAATCTTTAATTTTCGGTAATGGATCAATGCTTGGTTTCTTCATTTATAATAGTCTAGTTCTAAAAGGAACATCGTTATTCCTGTTAACATAAGAAGAGACGAATCTATGGTTAAAAATCCAAATGAAACATATTTTGAAATTACTTATGATGAAACATGTCCAATTGGGCAACTCTACAACCATTAGAATTATTGGTGCTTCATGTTCTTGCTTTTGGTCTTTTAACTATAAGTCGATCCCTTCATTTTTTATTAATAAGAACAATTATTTTTCAAAACCAATTTGATCACATAACAAAATCAAAAGGTCAAATTAGCTAAAAAATTATGGTTGATGTGAATAATATGCTAACAAAAAAAAATTGCAACCTCTTCCGATCTTTAGTGTGCTGCAAAAAAATAACTCTAGCTTAACTGCAATTTACAAATTAGAAAGTTCACAAAACACTTTTACAGCAATAAAATCTACTATATTTGTCTTTTGGTAATTTATTTAATGTTATTTTCAATTCTTAAAGTAAATTAACCATATAGTCCATTTCTGAAATCATCTAATAAACTTAAATATTTTCTTGTTTTCATTTATAAATTGGAATTACATATAAATCATCAATTTATAAATTGATTGTTCCTACTAAATTAACAAACAAAAAGACCTTTTGTAAAACAAATGGTCGTGATACAATTATTTCTACATATATTAGTTTAATCACTATCAAATCAAAAGTTACTATGATGCTTCTTCGGTCAGATATACCAAAGTGTAACGCATGGCCCACCCTCTAACGTCATTTAAAGACCCTATTTAAGGACATAAAAGTACTAATTTGTCCCTTTTTTTACCCTTTCTCTCTTCTTTCATGGCTTTTCCCTTTCTCGTCAAGTGACTTAAATAAATAAAAGAAAGTTTTCTTAAACAAGTTACATGACAAGTAAATAACTCACTATATATAAAAAAAAACTTTTAAGAAATCAATTAGGTGATTTAAATTAAAAAATAATTGAATAAAATTACCACATGACCTAAATAACTTGACATTTGTGAACTAAAGAACCCCTCAAGGTATTCTTTTAATATAGTGTGTATAGATTATTACTATTATTATTATTATTATTATTGAGGAGGAGGAGAGATTTATTCATATCAATATAAAATTTATTGAATTTTACATCTTTCTATATGTTCTTATACAAATTTTATTTTGTTATGCCAATAATTAGATTTTATATTAATGCTTATAAAATTTTGAATTAATATAAAAATTGCATAGCTAATTTTCAATAATATAAAAATTCAATTGTTAATATATATTTTAAAATAAGATATGCTTTATTGACATTATATAAATATCAAATCGATTTGAAACTTTGCATGCATGATAAGCAAAGGCATAGGGAGAATGTTGGTGGCCGCCACCCCTCGTTTTTTATTTCTTATTATCATATATATAAAATTTAAGACATATATTTTTGTCATCCCTAATTAAATCAAACAACTTTTTTCATAATAGTGGTAAGCTTTTTAGCAAAACCATTAATTGGTTTAGGTTCAACTTAAATTCTAGAATTTTTTCCCATTTTTTCTCTTCTTTTTTTGCTAGCTACACCTCTTTTTTTCATTTTTCTTCTACTTTTTTTTATATTTTTTCTTTTATAAATCTTTTGGAGGTTTATCATTTGTCAAATTCAAAAAACCCTTTCTCTTTGTTTTTCTGAATTGGTTAAACAATTATCATTAAAGAAATTAGAAAACCCTTTTTCTTTTTTTTTTTGTGAATCAATTAAATAATTATCATTCATTAAATTAGAAAAACTCTTTCTCCTATTCTTTTCTTTTTTTGTGAATCAATCAAACAATTTTTTTTCTCTGTTTTTCTCTCAAAATCAAATAACTATTAATATGTATTGGAGTATTTGACCCTTTTTTTTTTAGAATCAATCAAACAATAATCATTTATCAAATTAGAAAAACCTTTTCTACTATTCTCTTTTCTCGTGAATAAATAAAAAATTTTTGTTCTCTTTTTTCCTCTCCAAACCAAATAACTATTAATATGTATTGGAAGATTTGGCTTTAGCATGTATATTCCTAGATAACTAGATTGACCAGAGTTTGAACACTTGGTATAACTATGTAAAAAATACATCGCTTAACAGTTTACAGTGCCTAATGTGATAATCTAATATTAATTTTTTTCTACTTTATATCTATTTGTATTGGTGAATCTGAAAACTTATATTTAAATTATCAATAAAATTTTATGTTATAATTTTATTTTATTTTAAAAGTGATTAATTTTTGCTCCAAATTGAATCATTAACTTGATTTATGACCTTGTATGATTACCCTTTAACCACCCCTCATGCAAAATCTTAGATCCACCACTGATGATAAGTATTAAGATATTCCTTATTTCTATGTTAATTTTTTAAAATATTATTTCTACAAAAAGTGATGTAAAATTTATTTATTTAATACAAATGTTTGGAAAGCCATTCATTATTAGAAAACATCACGAAGCTTTCAAACAAAGAGTAAAAACATAAAGCAAACATGTCTTACATTGGTATTTGATCACAGGGAAGACAAAGTTGAAGTTAAGTGACAAAATGACAAGGAATTTTTAAAAAACAAAGCTTTAATCCATCTTAGAGCAAAGCCAATCGATCTAAGGATAGAATGGACAAGAAATCATGAAAAATCAAAGTTTCAAATGATCCTTGAGGAGCTATAGTTGATCATATTGCAGAATGGCCAATAAAAAATGAAAACAGATAGTCATAGTCGATCCCATAAAAGAGGTAGTTGATGCTTAGGTAGCAAGCACGGGAAATTTCACATTTGAAGAAGCCATAGTCAATCCTTGTAACGACTGCTCCTCGATCGTTACCGACATTCGAGACTTTCGAAAGAGTCCTCCAAGTCCCGAACAAGCCTTATTAAGAACTCTTATTAATCCTATACCCATTCCACCATACTGTATAATTACTTTGAAATCGAATAATCCTTTGTAATATGATTTGAAATAATAGTAATAATAGATTGACTTAACTTTTACTCCTCACATTTTTAATAATGCATCAAGGTCTATAATATCCAACTTCAAATTTACATTGACACTATTTACATTTACATCATGCTATAAAAGACTTGACCTCTAATAGTGGAGCGACTAGGGATAAAGTGCTATGAGATGCCTTGACCTAATCGCGGTAGATTGAAAATGCCAATGACTACACACTAGGCTAATCACTATCTGCAAAAGGAAATAAGAGAGTGAGTCTCACAGACTCAGTGATCATCGGCTCCTTGAATAGGGCGTAGATGGAAAACAAGTATAAGGTAGATAAGTTGAATAATAAAACCAGAATGTCAAATCATAATCTTAAGAAACCAATTCATAAGTAGGATATTTGTGCCTTGTAAAAAAAATAATGACGTAAATCATAATACAATATTTCACTTGACAAAATGGTGCCAAAAACAATGTTACAAAACCGAGTTCAAACATCAAAAATATTGCTTGCCATACAAATATGAATAATGATATAAAGTAAGCACGCTTCCAAAATATGTGGCATGTAAAGAAATCAAAATGTACAGTCATATAAAACATATCATGTTCGTCAAGTAAGCACTAAAAGCTTTTATTCAAACTAAGGGAGCTGCAAAGAAATCTCAACTCTCCACCATGCAAAAGAGTATGCGTCAAAAACTCATAAGGGTCTTAAGTAGGTAAGTATCATAATCACTTGTGGACCCACTTCCATGTAATAAGATCCAAGAGCTCTACTCCACCGGATCCCCATAGCCATGGTAGTCTCAACAATGTTAGTCGACATCGGAGAATCAAGAGGTCACAACCGCGAATACCACTTGTGACTTGGCCACATATAACAACCCATGGCCTTACCACGTATATCACAATCTATGGCCCCAACCCCGTCTAATAGCTCGTCCGTGACCCAATGGTTCTCTAGCTAGAGCTCAGTTGTGCACAAGGGTCACACTTAACCGAAGTGACAACCGACCTACTCTCGATGCTCTCGGTTTATCAAAACCATTTTTAAAACCAAATCGGGTTTTACAAGGCTTTTCCTTTTAATCATTTGAAATCAAGGCTTGATAACCCCTTTGAAATTACTTTTCAAGTTAAATGGCATGGTGTAATCACTTGTACAAAGACTGAAATAAAACCGAAGCTCAAAACTTTGCATTTTAAATCATTTAACAAATGCTTTTAGCTATGCATATCAGACAAAAATACAAGGCACAGATTTTGATACAAACATCGTGAAAGTTTTGTTTCCCGGTTTCCAAAACTCTTTATATATACGGCTTATTTATAGATATAACCAAAACTCCTTTCAAAACAATTTGCATGCATAAACATCTTATGGTTTCTACCAACTCATGTTTTCCACAATAGCAATATATAAATTGTTGTGAATCAGTTTTAAAATTGCCTAACAAGGCTAACAACGTATGCTATCTATAATTGCATTTAAGAAAACCATCAATGTTTATTAACGTAAGTCAATATATATAGCATGGAGATTTTTAAAATGAGCACCCCCTACTCACCTCACAATGACAGGATATCACTTCACCACTTATCTGGTTATGCTTCTTCCTTTGGTTTTTCGCTATGGCAATCTTTTTCCGTTTGCAAAGTTCCTAGCAATAACCAAGTTTAATGTACTTAGTATTGATCATTCTCATTTTCCTTTCTTAGTCATACATTCATCATCATTTTTATAGCTTACATTATACTAGAACACCTTTCTTTCCCACTTAATCCTTGCACATTCATATACATTTTGACTTACTTTTACTAATGGAATCCATATCTTACTTTTACTAATGGAATTCATATCTCTTACTTGCGTAATTCTTTAAGTTATGTGTACCGACAACTTGATTATATCATTAAGTGCCCATTTCAATTGTTTCTAAGCAATTTTCATCCAAACGCATCTTATATTTTCATAACATTAACCATATATATGTATACATTTATGGCAGCAACTATCATTCCCAATTTACTCAATTATTTGTAAGTTCACATGTATCCTTATCTATCTACTTTCAATGCTTTATTTCTCAATCCACCATTCACATTATTTTTCCTTATTCTTCCGAACAACCTACCAAGCCAACTCAATATTTCTATATAGCTCATGCATGTTAGATTTCTTTCAACAACCATATTCACTTTTAACATACCACCACTAAACATGATATCAATTTCCATTCATCATATATCAACATTCTCAACTTTTTTAAACTTTTCACAACAACACATATCCACCATTTTCATTCATTTCATTTTCAACTCTCAACTAGCATAATTGTTTCCTAATCATACTTAAAACATCTTACCACTATTTCACATTGCATCCCTTACCTTTGTGATGATTTAGACCTTGCATGCAACCTCAAAGTTCTTCCAAAGTTCCACCCACCAAGCTGCCCACATTTTACATAATTATTTTCTCACAATATTCAGCTAACCATAGGTCTTAAAAAAAAGTGTTAAGCTTACCATTTTCCTTTCACTTGGCATCCACCATGCACTCATGATTTTGAATGGCTTGCATGTCACCAAACTTCCTCCAATTGAGCCAACTTTTGCTGCCACAAGACATCTCCTTTAGTCATCTACCCATTTGCAAGGATTAATCAAACTAAAATTCAAAATCCTTACCTTTCCTTGCTTGAATCACAAAACTATGCTCTACACCTCCACCCACACTCCTTGGCTTCTTTCTTGAGTGATGGAGACTTCTTGGTTGCTATAATAGCACAAGGATACTAGATGAAAGAGAAAACCTCATGGTTTCTCTTGATCTAGTGCAACTCGAACCTTTTTTTTCTTTCTCTCTTTTTCTTCTCTTTATTTCTTCCTCTCAAGTGAATTCCTTTCAAACTTCTTTTCCTCTCTAATAACTGGCCACTCAAATCTCCCCACAATCCTCTTAATCCTTCTTTTTCACTCTTGAAACTTAACCTTTATATTGCCACCCATTGAGCCAATCACATTTTATGCACAAGTTTTTCCTTTGTTTTCATTTGGCCACCCTCATAAACCAATCAAAATTCATGCATCCTTACTCCTTTTATTTTATTTGGCCACCTTGCCATCCAATGGTGTTTCATGCACCAATTTCCTTCCTTGTCCCTTGGTGCAATAACTATCTTTACTATACTCTCCTATTTACTCTCCCTTTATTATTTATTTCAATCACCACGTTATTCCTCCAATCACCTTTCATGCACAAATTTTATTTTATATTTTATTAAGTCATTCTTCAAACCATTCAAGACACATGTATTTATGTCCCCCTTTCCTCATTTGGCCACTTAATGCACCAATTCCTTTTCACGCAAACAAGTTTAAGCCTATCATTTCTTTTTACTTCACATGATGGGAGCCCCACATGTTCCCCACTAACTTTCTCCTTTTTGTATGCCATCATTTGTATGTAATAATATATTTTACTTGCACATCTTATTATCTCACATAATATAACTTCGTTTGGTTAATTAATGTCCATTGGGCCCCAAATATTATAATTGTACACAAGTCTTCAACTTTTCATTATTGACCATTTGTCCCACCAACTTTTCATTCTTATAATTTGGTCCTTCAATCATTTTTTTTTAAATTTCAATTTCCTTTTATTTTTCTTCCTTTACATGTGTGCAAATAAAATATCAAATCCGCACTGTATCAAAATGTCACCATAATTTTTAAATATTTACGTACCCGCTCATCCTTTGTTTAATAAAGGTACATGGGCCCCGCTTGGGTCATTTTTCTTCAAAATTTATCTTACTTCTTCTCCCCCACTTAGATTAGTCATATACTCCTTCTTCATAACTAATTTCAACCATAGATAAAATATTAATATTTTAATATTATTTTATTAATAAAATATTATTTTATTTTAAAATTTTCCACTTATCTCCTCGAGACTCAAAATGTCTCATTTTATTTCGGTTCACCTTTGATTCACCTTTTAACTTACTAATTCATCCTTAAAAAATATTATTATTTAATTATCATATCCTCACGTAGGAAATATTTTATTCTAAAATATTCCTTTCGCCAACCATTGCCCTTTTTGCACTTAAATTTATGTCCATCAACCCTTCGTCTCATCGATGAGATCATATTGACTTTTATACGAGGGTACGAGGTGTTACAATCCTCAAGGCTAAAACTTCAAAGTTACATGTTTTTTAGAAGTGGATCAAGTAAAAGAAGTTTATACTTGACTATGGAAATAAAAGGCCACTTTTGACTCATTTTAAAGTAAGAAAAGACCAACAATACATTTAGAGACCTTAAAGAGAAACTTCCACATTTTTATTCCTTTCTAGATGTCCTTTTAGTCTTCCTTCAAGCATTCAAAACCATTCAAGCTTAGTCACTTGCAATTACTTGAGTCGATATTTGTGAGATTATTTTTTCTTTTTGTACATCAAAGCGTAAACTTTTAGCATCCACCATTTGTGAGGCAAATCTTTGCTATTTCTCCTTTGTACACACATTTGTAAAGGTTCTAACTTAACCTTGAAAAGTTAATGTGAAGTTTATCCTATTAAAAAGCTAGTGTAAGGTTATCACTTGATCCCGTTAAAAAGCAAGTGTAAGGTTTATTGCTTGATCTCATGAAAAAGCCGTTATAAGGGTTATTGCTTGATCTAGTTAAAAAGCTAGTGTAAGTGTTATTGCCTGATTTTGTAAAAAAGTCACTGTGAAAGTTTTGGTTGATCTCATTAAAATGCACATTCCTTTAGTAGATTTGAAACTCTTTGGTGAGCCAAGGGAAAGAACGTAGGCATTTGAGAAAGTCAAAACTTTTATAAAAATATTTGTGTCTTGATTTACTTTTTTACTTTGTGATTTATTATTGATATTTGCCTTAAAGAAAAATGACTTGCTTTGATTTTGACACAAAGAGAAAATTGGTTTATGAAAAAGTCTTCATTGAGCTTGGAAAGAAAATTTTTTAAAATACCAATTTACCCCATTCTTCGTATTTATTGCATTGAGCTTACTACACTAACAGTTTGGTTGATTGAATAATCATTATATTAAAACTGCACTAGAAGATATGTAATATCTTTTATATTTGATACTGCATAGAATAGATGTGAAAGAAAATATTTCGTGCATTCATTTTTTATTTCCTCGCTTTTTATATTTTTCTTGTTTGTTGGATAAATTACACAAGTGCACATATTGTTAATAAATAATATAATAAAAGTAACACTTGTTCCCATGGAGAATTGTTTAAATTTTTTTGCTAATTACAAAAATTAAAACAACTTAATCTTATGCAAATTGCCGAATTTAAAAACTACTAAAAAGTAAATAAACTAAGATTAAAACTAAAAACTAATAGCAAAAGTAATAATTTAACTAAGATCAATCAACTAAAAGTCTAGAACCATAATATCCCTTCAATGTTTCATTTAAACCTTTTCTATCTCTTCTTTACTTACTAGATAGGCTTGAGTTGTTAACTTAGAGTTCTAATTAATGTATAAGTCTCTTTTGATGTTCTTATAAAAATATATTCCTTAACCAATTTACTGCATTCCTATGCAAATTGCAATCAATAAAGACTCATTAAGCTTAGACTCTAATTATGGCTTCATATGACATATAAGGGTATTCCTACCCTACATGTAAATCAAATCAATCATCTCATGCAATTGATACTAAACATATGCTATTTCATCCATAGCCTACTCTAAACTCCCTCTTTTAGTTCTGTTTAGATTTTAAATCAATCTAATTAGTGATCAAGCAATCAAATGTATTAAGAACAGGATTGAAACAAACAACTCAAACACTATTAATCATAACCAAGAAAGAATATCAAAAACTTAGACTATGCATGGGGTTCAATTGTGATTCTAGATAAAAACTTAGCTCAACATAATTCCTAAAAAAATCATCTAAAAAAGAATAAATATTAAAACTAAATAAGAAAGTATAAAGATAACAAGAAAAGAAAGAACTCTAATGTTTATTAGCTTCCGTTCTGCAATCTTCCTTACTAGCTTCAATGCCTTTTTTTCTTTAGAAAAACCTTGCTTAATTGTTGCTTTTTCTCTCTTTTAAATCTTCTTTTTTACATGCTTCTGAAGGAGTGATTAAATATGGCTCATGTTCGTGTTAAATATAAAAGTCCGGTGGCATGAGAACTCCTTTCTCTTTTCAAATGCTATTGTTTTTTTTTAGAACTCCTTTTCAGGTGCTGCGGTGCCAAAGCTTCTTCATGCTAAAGGTGTCTTTGTGGATCAAGGCGTCGCAGCACTGACTTAGTGGAGGCCACGACACCCAAGGCTTTGCCTTGCTCACTTTGTTTTGCTATATTGCTTTGACTTCAACATGATTTTTGACCCTTTTCTAAGATTAACACATAAATTTTGTGTCTCTATCTTTTAACTTTTCAATGGTTCAAGAATCACATCAATTGGACTTCTGTAGTGAAAGATGTACTCTAAATACTGACACATGTGCAGTTAAAGTCTACACCTAAAATGCATCTCCTTCACAAAATAGGCCCTCTTTTCAAAGCACACCTACAAAAAACATAAAACTTAACTTAAATAATAACTAAACTTAAAGTGAAACATCATAAAATAACATAACACAATTGCATCCAATCTAATAAAATAAAATAAAATAAATGATTAAAAGTAATTAATACTTAACTTAATTCTCAAGAATTTAACCAAAATATACCTAATCTTGTGACCAAATAACTCTATATCATAGAGTTATCATTTCTCATCTTTTTAAATGTATTAGTATTTGTGGTCATGGTCACATATGTGCTAGACATAAATTTTCTTAAATGTGTTTCTAAAAAATAAACTTATTATTGGGAAAAGGCTTGCAATTAAGTCACAAGCATAACATAAATTTAACACATATCCCTTAGATAGATCAAACTTTGATTATTTAATATAAACAAACCCTAAGTAGAGGAGGAAGACATTATACATTATGATTGTGGTGTTGTAATCACAAGATTCAACAATCCTCTGCATAAAACTTAGGTTGTAGCAAACTTTATGTTGTTTAAGTGTACAACCTCCAATGGTAATACACACAAATGTCTTTTATGAATAACTCCAAATAAGATTAGGGTGACTTATGCTTGCAAAGCCTAGTGCTGGCAATGGAAAGACACTTGAGATTCTCTGTTCACAAAGATAAATCGAAACACAACCAACAATATGGAGGATTACCAATCAATGGTAAGGTAGGTGTGATTTCTTTACTTTTGTTTTCATTTTTGATCTTTGTAAGTATAGGTCAATTATTGCCAAAATCTCATTTAGAATGTGGAAAACAAAGAGTTGCCACTCAAGGAAAGGAAAAACAAAGATTGAAGCAACAAGGAATACCAATTGTTAGCCTTTTAGAAAGTTAGCAACAAGAAGTGGACTTAGAGGGTTAAGATTCTTTCTTGCCAATTTTCTCACTAGCCTTTTAAGGTTTTTGGTTGTTAGTGGATTGATTTCAATACCTCTCAAGAGCAACATAAGCTTCATATTTATAGGTAATTATGTTAATCCTAGCCTTAGTAGGATTTGCATAACTTTTATACTAATTGAAAAATTACTTTTAGATTTATTGAACCATTCAATTAAGTCTTCAGAGTGTTTACTTCTTTCAATTAAGTTTAACTTAATTGACTCCTTTTTACATTCTCAATTAACATTCTTTAATGTGTGTGACCAATTAAGTTTTTAACATGTTGGCAATAAATATAAACTATAATTCAAAGTAAACTAGGATTAGATGAATTAAACTCTTTTGCATTCATTATCAACTAATTAATTGATTAATTCATGTTTATAAGTCAATTGTGACATCTAACAATACATCATGACTACCAAAATGCTAAAAAGACTTGTAATGGTTTGACTCAACCTTTTAGTACACAATCTTATGGTGTAGTTAATATTCCTTCATTGCTTAATATTTCGCCAAGACATAGTGCATGTGTAGTGTTTACACTATATTGCCTTTAACAGTTGGTTCTTATAGCTAGTCCTTAGATCCTTTGTGAAATTTGAAAAACTCACTTCTAAATCATTATTCTACCTTAGCCAAGGATTTCCTTGAGTTAAGACATGCTAATAAGTATTGTGATATTTTTCTTGGTATCACTTAGGTTAATGAATCCTCTGTTGATCATTCACTTGTCTTCATATGCTTCATATTATACCTAATGTCTATCCTTTATGAGCATATTTGATTATGACCATTTTAGATAGCTTCAAAGTATAACATTCCACATATAAACACTTCATGATTTCATGTCTATAGATCACTTATATGACTTTTGCATGAGAATTTATAGCAGAGATACTTAAGTAATAATACCAAATGAAATTTTTTTGATGGATCATATTCGATGAACTTGTTCATATAACAAACACCCACATGTTAATTCAAGTACTATCCCTATATTTTAATCTATAAGAGTAATTGTATTGCTCACTTTATAATTGAGAAACATAACATTATGTGAACTTTTATGTTTTCTCAATATTCAGTTCTTCATGAAAACATTGACAAGGAACTTTTAAAGAATTATATTTTGATACAATAAGAATCTCACAATTATAACATTTTATAATTCATTTTGAAAAGCACATAAAATTCTATGGACTTATTTCATATAGTCAACTATACAAGTCTTATGAAAATGAAGATTGACTTTGATTAAATTTAAATGTTTAAATTACATATTTATCTTTAAACAACTAACTGATTTTCTTGTAAGGCATACATACACACTATCATTTTTATGTATAAATATACATGTTTTAAGTAATTTAATATTGTTAGAATTGAAATATAATCAACTATAGCAACTCAAGATGAATAATACTATCAAAAAGTGAGGATAAGTTAATTTTTTTATCATTGCAATTAAGTTAATATTATATTGAAAATAAAAATCTTTTAAAAAATGTGAGCATTCAGTTTAGTGTAGGTGAATGTGTCTTCTATTTCAATCTTTGAGTCTGAATCCCTTTCCCCCCATTTTTGAAAGAAACTTTTTTTTAAAAGTAATTCATATAATTAAAAGTTTCTTATCTATAATATATTACTAATTACTAATTATAATTAATATGTAACTAGAAAAGAACCTGTACCACGCAAAGGGCTTCAAAAACTTTATAACAACCGTGCTAGAAATCATATAAAAAATTTAAGTCAATAGTTATTAAGGGAGAATAATAGATTTTAATATGTTTTTTACTGGCATAATGAATTTCTCTATTTGTTTGTAATGAAGTGTATATAAAAAGTGAAGGAATAAACTATATTGAAATATAAAGAAATAGTATTCATTGCAGAATAGATACAGATTCTTGTATAATATAAGAAAAATATTAATGATTCAATAATGACAATGATGTTGTTCAAAAATTTAGTATAGTAATCACTAGTAGCTACATCATAGAAATGAAGGTTTACTTTTTGCACAGCATTCTAGGAGATCTAAGTATTTTGTTACAATAGTCAAAATTTGTTTAATAGCAAGTGTAATATAGTACATAGTGTAGAGCAAAAAATAAAGAGCTATTGTTTACAGAATTTTGTAAAAAATTTAGATACTCAACATTGGTACAATGCAAATATATTGTATTTATGTCTAGAATGTTGCCATGAAAATAGAGCAAACTCTAAGAACATCGCAGCCAACTTTTAGACAATATTGGAAACACAATATGGCATATAACATCTAAGAAAAACAAACTACTATGAATTTTTGTAGGTTGTGAAAGTAGGTTCATTTTTGTATACAGTAAGAACTACAATGGAATAGACATATTGTTTTAGAATCTGAAATAAATAATTTAGATGTAAAGATTCAAATTGCAAGGAAATATCTGTCATTAGATGTTTCACTAAATATCTAGTTTTAAATGAGATTGTTGATAACTCTATTATATAGAGTTATTTGGACTCATTTTGGAAGCTTAAGTAGCTAGATCTTTGAGATTTTAGGTTTGAATTTTAGCATTTTAGGTGTTTTTTTAGTTTAAGTTTGATTACTTGTTAAGTGATTAATTTAAGTTATGTTAGTTAAATTGTAGGTTATTTTATTTTAAATTACTTTAAGAGTAGTTATTGTTAATTTCTCTTATGCCTTTTGTAGGAAATTGATGAAAAAGACTCATTTGATGAAAATCAAGTGCAAGTATGGTGATAGCTTCATTCGTATATGTTTCAGTATTTTCACCATATCTCTTTCTAAAAAACTCCAAATGAGGTGATTCTTAGACCATTCGAATTATAAGAAGAAGGGACACAATGTTTATGTTCACCAATT
>NW_018397257.1:2038015-2039306 GCF_002168275.2 Theobroma umbraticum | reverse complement strand
AACTAATTATAAAAATAACTAAAAATAAGTAAATTATAATTGAAAATTGAAGACATAGCTAATATTTCTTAACAAAATTGGATCAAAATAATTCTATAAAATAGAATTATCATTTTCAAAGATGCTCATAATTTTTTTGAAAGATGTGATAGATGTCAAGGAATGGGCAATTTATCTAGAAGACATGAGATGCCTCTCAACAACATCCTAAAAGTCAAAATTTTTTATATAAGGGGAATTGATGTTATAGGTCCATTCCTTCCATCCTTCAATAATGACTACATCTTGGTTGATGTTGATTCTGTCTCTAAATAGGTTGAAGCTATTGCATTACCAAGGAATGACTCGAAGGTAGTGATAAACTTCTTGCAAAGGAACATCTTTACATGATTTGGAACACCTAGAGCCATCATTAATGATGAAAGAACTCACTTCTACAACAAAAATTTTGAGGCAATGTTGGTCGAATATGGAGTCAAACACAAACTACCTATCATCCTCAAACAAGTGGCCAAGTTGAAATTTCAAATAAATAAATTAAAAGAATTTTGAAAATGATTGTTTGTCCTTCTAGAAAAGATTGGTCGAAAAAGTTGGATGATGCTTAGTGGGCAAATAGAACTACATATAAGACTCTAATTGGGATCTCTCCTTATAGATTGCTATTTGAAAAAGCTTGTCATCTTCCAATGGTGCTTTAACACAAGGCATATTGGGCTATTAAAAAGCTTAATTTTGATCTTCAAGTAGCCAAAGAAAAACGTTTTTTTGCAACTTAATGAGGTGGATGAATTTTGTCAACAAGCTTATAAGAGTGCAAAAATCCACAAAAAAAGAAGACAAAACAATGGCATGACAAAAAAATCATAAAAATAAGTGTTGAGCTTGGCCTACATGTTCTCATATACAATTCTTATTTGAGATTATTTCTTGGAAAGTTGAAATCTTGTTAGTCTGGACCTTTCACTGTGATGAAAGTATATCCTCATTGACCAGTAGAGGTAGCTGATGATAAATCAACCTTAAAAGTGAATGGGCAACGATTAAAGCACTATTGGGTGGCAAATTTGATCATCAAAGGTCCTCAATCACGCTTATCAATGCAATTTGAATTAGAAAAAATCAAGTCGAAGACTATAAATCAAGTGCTTTTTGGGAAATAACCCAAGCACTCTAACAAACTTTATTATATTTTCTTTTATTTATTTTTAAGTATTTTAAATTATGACCACTTTTTTTTTTATTTTGCAAGCACATGTACAGCTCCCCCATAAAAAAAATAAACAAAAAA
>NW_018397257.1:2036805-2037915 GCF_002168275.2 Theobroma umbraticum | reverse complement strand
CACACACACACACACACACAATTATCATTTGTTTCGTAGCCTAGGCATGTTCATCTAGGCCTATATACAAAATCTAGTATTAGTGCAGCGCATATTATCATGCATCATGCATCACATGTATTGTTAATTAAACCCACTCCCAGTGAAAAATTGGAGGTGCTTCCATTTCCAAACTCAACTTTGGCCTCCAATCATCCTCTAGCTCGCAAATGCATCAACAAGTTCAATTTCCCCCTTAGCACACATCAAAACATCAAATTATTAATTAAATCTTGGCTTTCGAAAAATGTTAGTATTTCTAAAAATAACTAAATTCTTAGTAATCCAACATACAAGCTCAATTCCTTTAACAATGAGATAAACCCTTACCTTAGAAGATGGATTGCATGAATCTAAGCTCCAAACTTCAGCAAAATCGAGGGAGATTCAATGTTAGAAAAATGGAATTTCAAAGTATTTAATTGATTAAATGGATAATGCACCTAAGCATTTGACTCATTGGTAGGTGCATGATCCCTTGCCCAGAGAGTAGGGTTCAAATCTCTCATCTCCTAATTAAAACAACTTGATTAAATTGAAAATTAATCAATAAAAACGTTTAATCTTACCTCAATAACATTTTTCCAAGCTCAAATTAGCTCTAAATCTCTCCAAAAATCCATTTGGGGCTTATGGTTTTGAGGTGGTAGAGAGAGAGAAGAAGAGTTAGGGTTTTTTACTTAAATAGAGCTTGAAACCCTTTTTTAATTTTTACTTTCCTTCAATGATATATCGATACATTTGCATACATTTCATTCAAATAAATTGATAAATTAATGCAATGTATCGATAGATTTCAGGTAAAATGCTTACGACCCAAAATGTTTTGTTACATGGGGGAATGTATCAATATTTCTTCTCCTGAGTGCCTTTTCAGTTCTCTCTACTTTAAATCTATTGATATATTTAGACAATGTATCGATAGATGTTCATTTTTTTCAATAATGTATTGATACATTAAGGAATGTATCAATACAATATCTTTCTTATGCCTTTTGTTGTTCATTCTGCCAAGAATGTATAAATACATTTGGAAATGTATCACTACATTTTCCCTTGTAGGCAGTTTTT
>NW_018397257.1:2018133-2036705 GCF_002168275.2 Theobroma umbraticum | reverse complement strand
ACTATCTATTCGATACGTATACTTGCGTAGTAGAATTTTAACTGACAATTGTGCAATAAATTGTACAGAAAACATATTTGCTTATGAATATACAATATTGTGTTAAGACATAAATCTAAACTTGTTGACAAGTCATTAAAATTCAAATAGAAAAAATATGCCACTGTCAACCCTAATGGTTTACAATTTAGAAACATAAATAAATAAAGAGTGTTGTAAGATTGTTGGATCATAAGATAGAATAACAAGACATCCATACCAAGATATCTTACAAACCAAAGGGCAAATCGTTAAAAAATTCAAATAGAAATAGATATGCCAATGCTTACCATAATGATTTAGAAGTTAGAAACATAAAACATTCATACGTAGCTATTGTATGAACTGAAGGGAGAAGAAATTAACATACAAATTCTAGATATGTTGGGTCGTTATCCTCAACTTGATCCCCAGCTCTAAGAATTGCATCTATATCCCTATCATTCTTAAGAGAAGAAGAAACATATCCAACAATTCCACTAGTAGGTTAACTTATTGTACCCACAACTCATGTTGTTCGTACTAATAGCTCCCATAGATCCTCCACTTAAGATATTTTTTTTACTCTATATACAACTCCAAACAACAAAATTGGACTCACTAATAGATTTTAAATAAAAAAAATTTACAAATAAGCAAAGCTTGCAAATGAACTAAAAAGCTATTATAGCAAATAGATAAGATGCGCTAATCATACAACAACATCAAAGTCAAGAATATTAGTTGCCTGACTCATTGTCGGGCATGGATAAATAGAAGTTCAAATAATTAGTGCATACTATGAAACTTTGTTCCTCATGTGAGGTGAATTGAGGACCTAAACAATTCAAAGTTTTTAATTATTGGATTGATGAAGATATGTTTCATGGGTTAATTGTAGAGAATTGAGGGAAGGATAATTCTGGGGATGGAGTGAGTCCAAACATTTGGGTGAAATTATGAAATCTCAAAATGGGTCTTAAAAAGTGGCAAAGATTGAATTGTAGGTGTTGCAGAAAAGGATTAGAAAAATTTAGGAGGTATTACATGAGTTGAATGTTTAGTGGCAATCAGTGAGTGCAAATTTTAACCAAAAAAAAGTAGCACTTTTAAAGAATTTAGAGTTGTGGGATATGTATCAGAAGGTAGATAAAGCTTGGAAATAGGAATCGAGGACTAAATAGGTGACCTAAGGAGATCGTAATACTAAATACTTTCATATAGTAGCTTTAGCATGGAGAAGACTCAATAATATTAGTAGTTTATGAATAAACTAGAGATTATTAAGGAGGAAATAAAGAAACAATTTTTAAAAGTGTATAAGAATAAGCCAAATGTTTGGGTCCTGGATTTAACATGTGAGTTGCAGAGGATTTCCAATGAACCTATGTTGATGATTGAGGGTCTTTATTCTGAACAA
This sequence comes from Theobroma umbraticum, assembly GCF_002168275.2. Lineage (NCBI taxonomy): Eukaryota > Viridiplantae > Streptophyta > Magnoliopsida > Malvales > Malvaceae > Theobroma > Theobroma umbraticum. Next base: position 2,035,267 of record NW_018397257.1, on the reverse strand, counting down.
AAAGTGTGGGACACAATATGTAGTTATGATGGGGATAAAGCTCCTAGATCTAATGGATTTAATTTGAATTTTAAGTTAGTGGTCAATGAGTAAGAAAGATGTATTATAGTTTATTAGGGACTTTTTTTAAAGTTGGTAAGCTTCGTAAAGGGCTAAATTCATCTTTCATCACATTAGTCCCAAAAGTAACTAATCCAAGTTTGGTTAATGAATTTCACCCTGTTAGTCTTGTGGGAAGTATATATAAGCTTATATTGAAATTTCTAGCTAACAGGTTACGGTTGGTACTTGGGGATCATCGATTTGCTTGTGTATAAGGTAACCAAATTACTAATTGCGCATTGATAGCTAATGAGATGATTAATCTCACTAAAAAGTGTTTGAAATGGGGTTCAATTCTTCAGGAAGACTTTGAGAAGGCATACGATTATGTTAGTTGGGAGGTTTTGGATTTGGTCATGAAAAAGATGGGCTTCAGAGATAAATGGGGAAGTTGGATACAAGAGTAAGTCACCATTGCTAATGTTTCAGTACTTGTTAATAGATCATCAACTGCTCTAATTCTTTTAAAGAGGGGGTTAAGACAAGATTGCCAACTTTTCCCTTTTTTATTTAATATGGTAGTTGAGGCTTTGAGCGTCTTTATGATTTGGACAAAGGAGGTGAAGCTTTGTTAGGGGTTTTTAATAAGAGAAAATGGGAGAAAGATTAATTATTTACAGTTTGCAAATGATACAATGCTCTTTTGTAGAGTAAGGTTGAAGGACGTTGTTAACATTAAGAGGGTACTTAGATGTTTTCATATGGTATTTACTATGAAAATAAATTTTTTTAAGAGTTGTTTGCATGGAGTTGGTGTCAATAGTGATGGTCCTGATAATTTGGCAAGAGTTATTAGATGTAGAGTTGGAAAACTTCAAACAACATATTTGAGTCTTTCTCTTGGAGTTAACCTTAGACCTATTAAGACTTGGAAATCAATCTTAGATAGAGTAGAGGCTAGACTTGTGAGTTGGAAGTCCAAGTTATTATCTTTGGGAGGAAAAGTTACAATTTTGAGATTTATGTTTTCTAGTTTGCCTTTGTACTATATGCCATTGTTTCAAATTCCACAAGGGGTGATTATGGAAATTGAAAACATTTAGAGGAGATTCTTATGGAATGAAGGAGGCTTAAAAAATAAGATGCACTTGTTGGATTGGGGTACTATGTGTAACTACCATGAGAATGATGGGCTTTGGTTACTTAGTTGGGAACTTAAAAATTGAGCTTTGTTATGTAAATGGATATGGAGATATGGGCATGATAAAGGCTCTTTGTGGAGTGAGTTCATTGATGGGAGATAGGAGGTGACTCCACAACATTGTTTCTTAATCATACAATTAATAGAAATTGCTTTATGATGTGAAGTGACATTATTAGCTCCTATCCCTTACTAACAATTTTTTTATGTAGGTTTCATCAAGTTTTGGAGTAATTGTTGGGAATAAGGAAAAAATCTCTTTTTGGAATGATGAGTGGATTTAGGGGTTCATATTAAAAGAGAGTCTTCCTAAGATGTATGCTTTAGTAGTAAAAAAAAAAATGAAGGTGTGTGAATATAGGGAATGGTTTGAGAATGAGTAGGTACAGAATATTGAGTTAAGAAAAAGAGTTTTTGGGTGGGAGATGATTCAGAGATATAAACTTTATGGTTTACTTAGCAAAGGTCCTTTGGATATGAGTGTAACTGATAAATTGGTATGGAAGCATGAAATTAATGAGAAATTCTCTATAGGTTTTTCTGTAGGTTAGTGATGAATAAGGTCAGTGAGAGTGATGAAGTATGGAACTTAGTTTGGCAAGGATTGGTTCCACATAAAGTAGAGGTCTTTACTTTGCAAGTTATGCATGGTAGAGTGGCAGTCGAGAGTGAACCTTTTAGGATAAGGTTAATAAGTAGTACTATAGGTATATATGGTATTTGTAATGTTGAGTTAGAGACTGTTGGGCATTTACTTAGAAGCTGTGGGGTTTGTGGTTTAATTTATAGGGCATCTAGTGGTACACTTTTAGGGATTCTAGGACTTTATACTTGCTTGGAAAGGAGTTGTAGTTAAAGAGGGTAGTAGAGAGGTTTTAGATATGTCTTTTTTGCTATGCTTTAGTCTATATGGTTGTTTAGGAATGGGATTGTATTTTAAGGGAAGCATTTGGTTTTAGATCAAGTTTTTGAGTTAGTAAAGATTCGTATAGTTGCTTAGGCTTGAGCTAAATGGCCTAGAATTTCTAGTTCCACTCTTGATGTCCTACTTGCTCCAAATAATGTTAAAATCTTAGTAAATGTCCTAAATTAGCTGTTATAAGGGATTAGGTTGCACCTTCAGAAGGAAGGTTGAAATTTAATGTTGATGGGGCTGTTAAGGGGAATTTAATTAAGGTGGGTACTGGTGGGGTTCTAAGAAATGAGTTGGTTGAAATTAAAAGTATGTTTTCTAAATCTATAGAAGTGCATGATGCAAACTACATAGGACTTGAAGCAGTACTTGAAGCTCTTAAAATTTTTGTATTATCTAACTGGCCGTCTGCTCATTCCTTGTTAATTGAAAGTGATTCTACCAATATTGTGAAATGGGTTAGTGACTAGAGTAGTGCACCGTGGAAAACTAGGAATTGGTTACTCAAAATTGAGTCTTTCAAAAGGAAGACAAGAAATTGGAAATTATACATACCTTGAGAAGTGCAAATGGAATTGTTGACCAATTCACTAAAGATGTGGTATTGAGGGAGAATGAGTTCATTTCTATTGTTCGTTAATGCTAGTTATTTTGTCATATCTTACTTGACTCGAGGAATGAGAGAGAACAGTTTTGGGTTCCTACAAAATTAATTCCATTCATGTAGCATTGATAAAGGAACATGATAGCGTTGGTGTGTGGACTTTGCTAGATTATTGGAGTACTATGTTGGCCATTTTCAACGGAGATGTGTACAAGTTATTAGTAGTGTGAATTTGTTATTTCTTAATTTTGATTAATTGTTAGAGGTTGTGTTCTATTGACTATGTTACAATTGTGAATAAATTGATAAATGTATAAGCAATTAAATCACAACAACCATTCTTCTAATAAAAATTTTTCCATCTTCTATTAAAGTTTAATTTTCAAAAAAAAAAAAAAGGAGAAAACTCAAAACCATAACTTTTTTATAAAAAATCTAATTAGAGCACCAAATGTTTGATTTTAAGCTAAAAATGCTAAATCTTAACTCACACTTTAGCAAAAATAAAAAATTTCGAACAGAAGGAAAAAAATTCGCATGAGCTTAACAAACGAATTCAAGCTTTATTGAGGAAAAAAAACTAAATATTCTTTATTCATCGATTAAAAAGAAAAGAATACGATACAAAGAATTTGTTATTTTTTACAAGTATGGTTTCATCAATTTTTTGGGCAAGTGAACAAAGCATTGCAAGTTTATGGAATCTGGTATAGTCAAGGGTAACAACTTGCAAATGTTAGATGTCTAAAGGCTTCTGTAAAACCTATGAACAAATATTTTCAAAATAGATATCATCAAGACAAAGCTATAGATGTTAGATATAGAAAAGGAAAGCATCTAATAATTCCACCAGTAGGTTAACCTATTGTATCCATAACTCATGCTTTCCATACTAACTGCTCCCATAGCGTTTCCGCTTGAGGCATTTTTTCTACTATATATATACAAATCCAAAAGACAAAATTGAACTCATTAACAACGTTTAACTAAAACAATTTACAAACAGATAAAGCATGCAGCTAAACTAAAAACCTATTTGAGTTGAGAGATAAAATGTCCCAATCATAAAATAGCATCAATTCAAGTCGAAATTACTAGAACCAAAAACAATTTGCATTTTATGTCTTCTCACTAAATATGGTCATCATGTCTTTCAAACTTTCCTTATACTAACCATCCAAGAGTAGGTAGAGTTCCATTCCCTCTTTAAATTGATATTACCATGTAGAATCCAAAAGTAAACAACTCATCAACCAATGTAGCAGCTTATTATGGTAAAGACATGCCAATTATTTCACTTTGCTTTGCATGGAAAGGGCCAAAAATACTTGAAAAGTCCAATAACAGACTAATCAAGGCTAGTTCATTTCAAAAAGGCTAGAAAGAGTTCTACCTTAATTAGAAGAACTCCTTTGTTTAATACCTTCTTTTTTAGGCCAATTGCAAAGTCTTGTGATATCTCATTTAGGTTCCCTTTATGCCTATTGACAATTAAGCATGTTAAATCTAGAAAGACAGTAGAAAAACACAATGAAAAGCTAAAAGATGTCATGATTTCTCAAACAACTTCTTTAGCATTTTAGCAGAGAGCTCATTTGGATTTATAACATCAACAAACCATAGTATCGACTTGCCAGCCTTTCAAATCTTGAATTATTACTCTCTTATCTCTTCTTTTATTGTCTTAGAATCTATAGGTAACAAAAAGTTAAGGTGAAATTCATGTATGATGAACCCATACCACTTTTTCTATAATTATAATTTTTTTATAATATTAACAAATATGACAATTTGGTTAGTTCATAGCTTGAAATGAAGAAAAAGATCCAATCCTTTATTGAAACCAAAATACAAAAATGCATCATAGCCCAGAGTTCAGTGAGATTGTTCTATATAGGTGTACTAGTCATCAACAACCATCTTAGCATAAGAAAGCAATCACTAAGGACATTATACAAAACCTATTAAAGGTCTACAAATCAGAATGTCTTATTTCACCAACCTAGATCAAACATACATAGAAATTACTTTATAAACCACAATATCACAAAGAAAGTGATTCATAGAATAACATGAAAGATATATCAAGCTATCTTAACCATACATTGGAAGGATTTTCAAGCCTTTGAGCTTTATCAATTATAGTATATGCTAGGGTATTTGAGAAAGAAAATGTTGAGCCATCAATGGTATGTCATATGTTGTGAAGAGCACATCAAAGCGTAAGGACAAAACTTGCTAATAAAACAAAAAATTCCTCGAACATATGACTAAAGTGAAAACTAATGTTTTAATACACTTAGAACTAGAGTAACATAATAACTTTGCTAGATTTTAAATAGAAAAGTGATTTTGATCTTCTAAGCAGGAAACTCATATTGGATGATAACTTTTCTTTTACATGTGCCCTAAAACAAACAAACCCAAAAGAAAAAAATATGGTTGAGAAATAATGGCTAAAATTTAAGGCAAAAAAAAAATAAAAGAGAAAAACAAAGATTGAAAGTAAAAGAAGAATAGAGCAAGAGAAAGACCTAAAATAGGGCCACGATTAGCTTCGTCAATGTCAATAATGCAGGGCATAAAAGCTCATTTAGGGAAAAGAGCATCCTATCCCATAAATTTAAAGAAAATTTCCCCTGAATACATAAAAAAAAAAAAGAAAGCAAAAGTAATAGAGATAAAATACCTTAATTGTGTTTTATGTGCCAAATCATGATCATCTTATGTGCAAGAATTTGAGTTCAGAGAAATTGAAAGCTTAAAAGAGACCATTGAATCAAGTAAACTTTGAGAAAAGATGGGGAGATCATTAGTTCTTTTTGTAGTTGTAGTGAGCAAAGAATAATGCCAAATTTTTTCTTGAAAAAACATTACTAGTAAATGTTTTTCCATAATTATATATATTTCTAAAGTTCAAATAATATAGTTTGAAGTCAAACACCCTTACGACACAGTTCTCTTGCAGACATAAAACTATTATTTTGATCAAACCTTCTTCCATTACATATAACCAAAGTAAAGTAAAACATCTGAAATGCAAAGAAAGTGATAAGTTAATGCTTGCTAATAAAAATAAATGTATTGGCTAATACTAATACTTACTAATACTAATGCAAAGATAGTGATAAGCTGTGAAACTAGCATACCTAATATGAGGTAGAATTCTTAATATCCTAGTTTGATTTTGAATAGAAATGATAATCTGTCAATGGAAGCAAAATAAAATAGAATAGCAACTAAGCAACCTTGAATAGGATTTTAACCAAAAGTACACATACTAAATAGCCAACAAACCAAATTGCTAAATATTGGCAAATCAATTTGTAGCAAGAGAAAAAAGTTTAATATTATGCACCCAAACTAAAAGAAACTGTATTAGAATATGAAATCGAAACAACAAAAGTAAAGTTCTTAAAGTGGTTATCCTTTCTAAAGTAAAAATATAGCTAAACACTAGGCAACAAATAATACCAAGTCTAGCAGATATACTATTGCATCCATGCCCAGCCCCAAATGGATCATATGCATTCCTCATGGAGAATATATTGTAATGCAACCATCAATCCCACTGTTGCCAAACTAGCCTTGAAGGGTCTTTGAGTTCTTGACATTATTCAAGACAACTTTGAATTGATTTTATCAGCTAATAATTTTAGTTCCTACAGACACAATTTATTCTTGAGTGTGTTTAAAGCATATGCATATATAAGGATCATGAGGTTCAGAACACAAACCTTGATAGTCAATATTTTCAAGTGGATAAGATTTTCAACCACATCAAGTATAGGTGTAGGGACTTTCTCCCAAATCAAACCATCAATATCAAGCAAAGAACATATTTATATAAGCTAGACATAATCTTTTGTAGAAAAAAATAGAATATGTAGAGCAAACCAGACAATAGAGATAAGAAATCTTATTGATTGATTTGAAGAAAGAAAGCAAATGTAAACCCAAGATAGATTGAATGCAAGAAAGCGAAAGAAGCATATAGTTGAGACCTAAATTGAGACAGTGATGGAACTACCCAAATTAAAAGTAGAAAGGGAGCAATGGAACCAAGGACTCAGTCATAACACAAAAATACATTGTGCAAAAACGATAATGAAGAAAAAAGCCCTAGACGACATAAGTGGGAGAAAAAAGAAGAAAGTAATATAAGGAAAAAAAAAGAAAAAGAGAAAGAGAGAGAAAAATAACATATTTGGGAAGGTTTTAGAGAATAGCAAAAGGTAGTAGAAGTAGGAGAACATAGAAGAAAGCACCCAAAAAAACCCTTGGTATTTTAAACCAAGAGCCGAAAATGCCCTTCACTATTATAAATGAAAAGTCCAAAACACACTCGAAATGTTAAAAATACCATGGTCACATATCAGTTCATTGAAAACTCGAAAATGTCCCTCAAAAACTAAAAAATGACAAAGCCACATGTCGCATTTTAAAGGGGGTGTGTATGTTAAAAATTAATAATGATAATTAATATTTAATGTTAGAACTTTAAATTGAAAAATGTCAAAATGGCTTCAAAGCGTGTAACAGTGCCACTGTCCTTAAGGTTTTATTTGCCTTTATTGATTGTGTGTAAAAAGGTTGCAGGTGATAAACCTTGAGGATACAATGATGCCCAAGAATTGACTATATTTTGCACTGACAAAATCAATCCACTGAGCATCCACTAATGTATGGCAATATTACCTAAACTTCTATAACATTTTCTATAGTAAAATGATATAGAAGAAAATTTGGAGCATATTGAAAAAGAAGGAGAAATTGGTTTTTTTTGTGTGTCTTTTTTGTTCTAAAAGAAGGTCCTTTTTATAGGCAATTGTGATAATTTCCAACAAATACAATTGTATTTGTTTCAGACAGACATTGTCTGTTTCTAACAGTTATGTTTGTTGGTTTTCCAATAGACATAATTATTTTCCAAACAAACATAACCAAATTGTCTTTCAAACAAACTTAACTGTTTTCAACAGTTATTATTTGTTGAGAAAAATTTAAAAATTATTTTAATTGCTTGCACATGCCATGTGTCCAAGTGCTAAGTGCCATTATAATTAATTAAATATTAAATTTAATTAATTTTAAGACCAACTAGGCTCAGAAAGCCCATCCATAGTCCATTGCCTACTAAAGTCCAATTATAATAGATTTATACTCCTTTTGATTTAAATGACTCTTTTTCTTTTTATTTCTAATGTAGGATTTTGTCCCAAATTCATTATTGTTGAAAATATCCAACATGTAATTCTTAAATATAATATAAAATGACAATTTACGAATACTAGTTTTTGAGTCACATGCATTGCATGTGATTTGACATGTTTTTTCACAAAAAATACATTGAAATATTAAAAATTATTGCCTATAAAAACTATTAAAATTTTAAAAAATAAATAAATATTAGTTATTAAATGTATAAATTTATAAACTTTTGGTGAGACTGAGAAACTTTTTGTTACAATGATAACCCTAAGAATTTGTATAGCCAAAGAATAACTATTTTAAATTTAAAGTGGCAATCCATTTGGACAATAAAATAAGGAGAAAATAATCATTATTATGAAAAATTAAATTTGAACTATAAGAAATCATACTATAAAATGCTAATAGATACAATGTTTTAAACTTTGAGATGAAATACTATTAATTATGGTCATTAAATACGTCATAAAGAACTTTTAAATTATAACTTGAACAAGTCGAATTTTAGAGTACTTAGATAATTAAATTAGATTGGACTTTATTAGCATAATTAACATTTAATTGAAAGTCACTGAACATAATTAAAATACTTATTATAAATTAGATGAGTCTTATTACTTAATATTAGATTAATTAAAATTTATGTTAAATGACAAATTAGAAATGTAATGAATAAAAATATTCATCCTTGTCAATTAAAAAGTTTTTTTTTATGTCCATATTTTGATATATCATAGTAATCAATAAAGATGTCCTTTCCGTTCAAAAAAATTTTACACATGCCCATACTTTTAAATATAATAGTATAGAGTAACGTGCATTTCATGTAAAGTTTTTTATTATTTTTTCTTTTACAAGTACGTAAATATTTGTGTAAAAATATATATTTGAAAATAATTCATAACTATATAAAATTGGTAAGACAACAATTCAGGATGACCTATATATAAGCCCTAATCCTTATACTATAATATTTAGCATTATTATAATATAGTAATTATATTATAAATAGATATATAGATAGATCCCTATGTTCAAAGATGAATGATGGGATAAGGAAAAAAGTAAGATTGAAAAGTGCGCAAGGCAATTTTTTTGGCAGCAAATAAATCAATGAATTACATAGTAGAGGACATGAAGATAAGGCTGACCGAGAAAGGAATCTGGAAATCCTGGCATGGACCCCAAAGTCCAGAGATTTGTACCCTACTTTTGTGCTGCTGCTGGGTGTTGGTCCGACAAGGTTGGCAGCAACATTTATTAGTAAGCTGTTGTAGCTGTAATTTTTCTAGTTTCACGCTACACTAACATTGTAGTGAGTCATGCCATACCAACATTGTCGGGGCTTGCTACTCGGCATCTCATTTCGGATTAAACTAGCAATTGTTTAATCTGATTTGGCTTCTTTTAATTTCTCTTTTTAATGATCATATCAAAGTTTCCTTCTTGCATGATTTTGTCATCACACGATTTTATTGTTACCTCATTTTTTTTTTGTAAATTATTATTATATTTTTTTATCTTATGTTTATTCATAGGTAATAATTACATAATCGATATGGCTTTACTCTAGAGTTAAATTTAATAATTGAAATGTTTGATAGAGTTTTGGTTTGGTGGCACAAAGAGGAGCTCGTTAAATAATACTTATTATTTAACTTTTTTTCAGAGAATTGTGTCCTTCTTGTGTGACATCCTTGACACATTATATTATGAACCATTGGATTTACTTTTTGCATATTTGGTTCACATAATGGAGTCGAAAAGAATACACAGTTGTTTTGTGGGAATAAAATAAGACAGGAATATTATAGAATAATTATTATGTAGTTTGATTTTTAGAATGAAATGTTAGAAATTTGGAAATGTGGTGCCCTAGAAAGCAAGTATATTTTTATGTTGAATTTTATGTAATTTATTTGTAATTAAAGTACCTTTTGATAATAAAACAAAGAGTTTGTTTTATGTAAGTATTCATTATTTAATTATTAAAGTATCATGATTCTATTGATATATTAAAATACATTTGTATGAAGAGTCATGCATAATAGACATGCATTTTAATTGAATCTAAAAATTATTCACGACCATATAGTAAAGCTGGTCACTTTATTATGTTAAGTTTGTAGTGTCTAAATTACTTCCAATGAAATGAATGTCATTCATCTCAAGGGAATGATGAGTCTCAAATCATCGAAATGGTTGACTTCAAATAATGACACTATCACATGAACTGGAATCATGTGAAAATCAAATTTAAGTTTAACTGTTACTTAAATCTTGATTTTACACTTATGCATTTGCTTATAATAGAACCGAAATCTTGATGGATAGTGGACTCGTGTTTAATCTCCTTATAATCTTTGATATACCATAAGCATTATCATCATAAAGTGTTGATCTAGACTCTGTATATTGGGATTATAATCTAGATGAATATTTGGGAACATATATCTAAATAGTGGAGTTCATAGCATTAACATCACTTCTAGTGATTTCAAGAAGATTGGTTATTAATTTGGGCTTAGTGGATTGATGAATTAGCTACTCATCACATTTGGATACTTAAAAGATTAGATCTAGAGTATTGAAAAACTAATTGGATGAAATTTGAGATTAAGGGACAAAATTGACATTAAGGGTAAAATGGTACTTTCATCTTTTATTATTGGAGGTTGTGAGGGTTCACAATATAAGGTTTGTAATTGGACAGTTAATGATTAGTATCAAGTATTGAATCATTTCTTGTAATTATAGTTAATCCAAGAGTGCAACCATGAATCTATGATGGACTAACTAAGAATAATTCTAAGTTTATTAGAGCTTGGAATATCTATGTCCAAATAGATTCACCAATTAGCTTAGTAGAGTTGAACTTGTTTAAGTTGAAATGCATGTTTTATTTGATTAATTAAATTGTGTACAAAAATAGTAACTTTAAACATGTTTTGTCTTAATTTAGACAAGAAAACATGTTATGTCTTAATTTAGATAAGAAAATATCTTAATGTAGACAAGAAAAAATGTTTTGTCTTAATTTAGACAAGCAAATATATTTGTCTTAATTTAGATAAGAAAACATGTTTTGTCTTAATTTAGATAAGAAAATATATTTGTCTTAATTTAAGACAAGAAAACAGGTTTGTCTCAATTTAGACAAGATAACATGCTTTGCCTTAATTAAAGACAAGTTGTTTTAAATTAAAATAATGCTAGGAGGATTCTTGCAAAATAAATTTAGACATCCATGTTGATAAAATGAGACTCCATGTTTGACTAGTACTATTTTATTTATTATTAATTTTTTAAATAAAGATGGATAATAATAAAAAGAGTTATTAATTCAACAAGGAGTTTTATTTATCAAGAACTCAATGAAATTAAAGAATTAAATTATTTATTCTTTAATTTTAATTTTAATAATTATGAAGCATGTTTGATGCTTCCATAACTCTAAATGGATGGTCAATATTGAATTAAATGAATTTAATTTTAATTAAACCTTTGAGACAAGAGTTTTAATAAAAAGAGCAGAGATTGGAAGAAAATAAATGTACATATCTTTCTTGAAAAAGTTTCAGTTGTCACTTCTCTCCTCCTCCTACTAACTTTGCCACACATCTCTTGCTCTCTCCCATTCTTGGTTGAATTTTTTGCAAGAAAAATAGCCATTAATTTTTAGGAAGAAAAAAGAGAAAAAATCAGTTCCCATTTTATAGTCTAGCATTCCACACCTTCTTCTTTCAATGTTCAAGTTGAAAGCATTATTGAAGAATAAGTGGTAAGTATGTTTGGTTGAAAAATCAATCGTTGGTGTGGCGGTGTCCAAAAATAAGAATCACAAAATAAAAAGTATGGTTTATCTTTCTTTAATAGATTCTTGTTTTTTTAGGATGTGATTATATTCTTTGCAATATGAATGGTGTGTTTTTCCGCTTGTGTAATTGGATTGCTTGCTTCTTTTATAACAGAAAATTTTTTGAAATTTGTACTTTACACAAGCAATCAATGTAGTTAGATCCAACTCTATCATGGAATAGAGTAGGAATTACTATTATTACTCATTTCAATATTTGGTTGGTAAGAATAGCTTTGGAATAATTGGAATAAATGATAAAATGACAAATTATCTTTTATTATAATATAATTTATTTTCATCAAAAAAATATCTTTTTTTATAAGTATGCAATTTTATTGCTGAATGCCAGAACAAAAATTAACTTTTGAGTTATTTTTACAAGTAAAATGTTGAAATAAAATAAATACATCAACATGTAAAATAAAGAACTGCTATGTGCAGTAAATCCGAATGTAGGGATGTTCGGCACCTTAACTCCCTCTTTGAACACCATTAATCTATCTCAAGTGTTTGGACTGCTTGTATGAAGACTGTCTGAACAAGCTATTCCAAGTGTTTTCTCACATGTATTGAATTTGTCCGAACCATGAATGAGTGTCAAAACAAGGTACGTTGTCTAAACATTTACCATCAGTTCCTTTAATGATTCTTTCCCACATTCAAACCTCCTCTCTCCTATGTTCGAAAGTTTTAATCTCAGAAAAGGAATAACATAATTAAATTTTGTCCGAACTCCTCCTTAACTCTTATGCATGTCTAAAAGCTCCATTGACCTTCTCCTACTAAAACATTACCTTGCACCGATTGAGAGTCCATGCAAAATAAAATTACACCATTATGCTCTTTGTAAACTTGAATTGTTGCAATCTTCTTAGCATCTCAATCCAAATACAATAAGGACTCCCATAGCAAATGAATTCTAAATCAAATCAAAATCAAATATGTTGGACCTTTTAGTGCTTCACATCTTTATGCAATACATGGATTAAATCGGATCCCCTTAACACTCCCTTATTTGCCAACTTACCAACTACACTATTCCCATGCCTCAAAGTATTCATAACTTCCAACATGAAATATTCTTTTGCAAATTTCTAATTTGAACTAGATGTTGTCTAAATTTTCATTGAGCTTTATATGGTTTATTCACCCAATTTACTACATTTAAAGGATCACTTTTCACCTAAAGTGTTAGCCTTGACGCACATCTTATTTTGATTTAACAAATATCACATATTTTCTTGAACTAATGTTAAGCAATTGAAATTGTCTCAAATACATTCTTAATCCCTTAAGGTTACATATTTGTTTGAAAAGCCATGGATTATTGGAAAACACCTTCTGAGCTTTCAATTTAGTTAAAAATGCATGACCAAACATGCCTTGATATGTTATTTGAGTATAAGTACAAGGCAAGGAGGAAATAGCTAGAGAAAAGCACCGAAAAGCTTAAGTAACCTCTAGACACAAGCCAAGAGTCAGTCCTAGATAAGCTTAAGTCGATTTGAAGGCTAAAAGAGTGCAAAACTTGAAGATTACATAGCCATAGTCGACTATAGAGGAACCATAGTTGACTTTGACAACTCAAAAGTCAAGAAAAGTCAAGATTACATAGCCATAGTCAACCCAAACGAGTCAAAGGCTAGAAAAAGTCAAGATTACATAACCATAGTTGACTATAGAGGAAGCATAGTCGACTATAGAAGGTGAGATTTGAAAATACACATTCTTTGGAAGTTGATCAACTTGAGGAAGATTATACTCGACTATGGAAGCCCTAATTGAGAAATTTGAAGAACATAGTCAATCCTCAGAGCATAGTAGTCAATCCTTAAATCTTAGCAATGGTCAGATTTGATTCAAACTTATGTCTAGTGGCTTCAAACCTTTCCTTAGCTATAAATAGACACATTTGAGGCATTTTGTAGAATAAGAAGACCTGAACCAAAGCTTCAAACCTTAAAAAGACTACCCACAAGCTCATCTTCAGTCTTCAGCTTTTTTTTAGTCCTTCACCAAGCTTTCAAAGTTGAATCCTTCCTTCAATCATGCTATAATTTCTGCTCTCACTACAACCAAGCTAAAATCTCTAGCATCTAACTTTTGTGAGGAAAAGCTTTACTATTACGCTTTTGTACTCACATCTGTAAAGATTCTAACTTAACATTGAAAAGCTATCTTGTAAGGGTTACCACTTCCCATTGAAAAAGTAAAAATCCCTTTATGGATTGTGCAAATGTTATTGCTTGATCTCGAAAAAAGTTGTTATCAGGGTTACCACTTGATCTCATTAAAAAGCAAGAATCTTTTGAGAATTGTGTAAGGGTTATTAATTTCCATTAAAAGCAAGAATCTCTTTGTGGATTGTGTGAGTGCTATCATTTCCCATTAAAAAGTAAGAATCCTTGATAGTGGATTGAAATTTCTTGATTACCAAAGGAATGGATATCGGCATTGAAAAAGTCAAACCACTATAAATCATTTGTGTCTCTCTATAATTTTTGCATTTTATTTATTGTTTATACTTGCCTCAGCAAAATAAATTTATATTGATTTGTTGCTTTTCACTTAGGAAAATATTTTTCCCTTACTTTTCATAGCTATCATTTATTTTAAGAAAAATATTTTACCTCGATTGATTATTTTTGTACTTAATAATTTATTGTTGAAAATATTGCTTTAGATGTTAGAAAATATTTTTGGGTGAAAAAGTTTTAATCATTATACTTAAATTTTCAATGAGATTTTTATAAATTCCAATTCATTCTCCTTTATTTATATTGTGCATTGAGATTTCAAAACTAACAATTGGTATCAAAACTTAGTCTCAATTTTGTAAGTCTAACACCTTTGAGAGGTCCTTTGTGGAAGCTCAAATCAACAAGAATAGAGGTTATAGCAATGGTATTTGGTGAAGGGCAATCGACCCAAGGCCACTTCTCTTTGTAGGTAATTGTTAGGAATTTTGAGAATATGGTGCCCTAGAAAGCAAGTATATTCTCATGCTTAATTTCATTAAATTTGTAATGAAAGTACATTTTGATAATAAGACAAAGAGTTTGTTTTAAGTAAGCATTCATTATCTAGTTATTAAGGTATCATGGTTTTATTGAGATATTAAAATACATTTGTATGAAGAGTCATACATAAAAGACATATATTTTAATTGAATCTAAAAATTGTTCACAGCCATATAATAAAGCTGGTCACTTTATTGCATTAAGCCTATAGTATACAAATTACTTCCAACGAAATGAATATGATTCACTTCAAGGGAATGATGAGTCTCAAATCATCAAAATGGTTGACTTCAAGTAATGACACTATAACATGAATTAGAATCATGTGAGAATCAAATTTATGTTTAACCATTACTTAATCCTTGATCTCACACTTTAGCATTTGCTTAGAATAGAACTAAAATCCTAATGGATAGTGGACTTGTGTTTAATCTCTTTACAACCATGAGCATGATCATCATAAAGCGTTGATCTAGACTTCGTATTTTGAGATTATAATAGAGATGAATATCTGAAAACATATATCCAAATAATTGAGTTCATAGTATTAACATCACTTTTAGTGATTTTAGGAAGATTGGTGATTAATTTGGGCCTAATGGATTGACGACGTAGCTATTCATCACATTGGATACTCAAAAGATTAGATCTAGAGCATTGAATCACTAATTGAACGTAATTTGAGACTGAGGGACAAAATTGATATAAAAGGTAAAATAGTAATTTCAGCTTGTGTCATTGGATGGTTATGAGGGTTTGCAATTGGGCAACTAATAATTAAAATCAATAATTGAATTATTTGTTGCAATTATAGTAAATCCAAGAATGCAACCTTGAATCTATGGTGGAGTAATTTCATGGTTAATAAGCTTGACAGATTAAGAATAATTTTAAGTTTATTGAAGCTAGGAATATCTATATCTAAATAGATTCCCCACTTAGTTTTGTAGAATTCAACTTGTTTAAGTTAGAATGCATGTTTTAATTTGATTAATTAAATTGTGTACAAAAATGGCAGCTTTAACATATTTGTCTTAACTTAGACAAGAAAACATGTTTGGTCTTAATTTAGACAAGAAAATATGTTTGTCTTAATTTAAGACAAGAAAAAATATTTTTGTCGTAGTTAAAGACAAGATTTTTCTTAAATTAAGAAAATGCTAAAAAGATTCTTGAAAAATGAATCTAGACATCTATCTTGATAAAAGCAGACTTCATGTTTGACTATCACTCTTTTATTTATTATTAATTCTTTTAAATAAAGATAGATAATAATAAAATAAGAGTTATTATTCAATAAGGAGTTTTATTTTATCAAGAACTCTAAATGATAATTAAAAAATTAAATTATTTATTTTTTAATTTTAATTTTGATAATTATGGAGCATGTTTGATGCTTCTATAACTCTAAACAGATGGTCAAGATCAATTTAAATGTGTTTGATTTTGATTAAACCTTTCAAGCAAGAGTTTTAATAAAAATAAAAGAGATTGGAAGAAAAGAAATGTACGTACTTTTTCTTGAAAAAGTTTTAGTCGTCACTTTTCTCCTCCTCCTTCAAACTTTGTTGTATCTTTCTTTTGCTCTCCCATTCTTGGCTGAATTTTTTTTGAAAGAAAATAGCCATTAATTTTTAGGAAAAAAAGAGAGATAAAATTGGTTGCCATCTTGTAGTCTTGCATTTCACACCTTGTCTACTCAAGGTTTAACTTGAAAGCATTCTTGAAGAATAAGTGGTAAACTTGTTTGGTTTAAAAATCATTCATTGTTGTGGTGGTATCCGAAAATAAAAATCTCAAAATAAAAGGTATGTTTTTTTTACTTAATAGATTCTTACTTTTTTAGGATGTGATTATGTTACTTGTAACAAGAATGATGTGTGTTTTCGCTTGTGTAATTGGATTGCTTGCTTCATTTACTCAATCACATGAATCCACTAAGATCCTACTCCAACAATTGGTATCAGAGTAAGGATTATTGCAAGTTTTGTTTCCTATATTTATTTTGCTTGGTTGGCACCTTTGCATATATGTAACTATCTTGATGTGATCAATGTATACTTGTATGTACTGGGATTCTCACGCTCAAACATGAATAATCAATAAATTAAAATATAACGCAACAAAAAAATAAATAATATTTAATCAGAGAAACAGTCGAATCCTACAAGATCAATGTTTGTGTTTTTCATGTAACTTTCAAACTAATTATAAACACTCATAGGTTTACGAGTTACATACCTTGCTCTAGATATCATAATCAAGAGCCAATTAAATCCAAAAA
>NW_018397257.1:2015926-2018033 GCF_002168275.2 Theobroma umbraticum | reverse complement strand
AGTTGATGATCACTGAGTCTGTGAAACGCACTCCCTTATTTTCTTTTGCAGATAAGTAATCCGTTCTAGTGCATTGTTCAGCACCTCGAGACTGGCTACAACCTAGGTAATGGCATCTTTTAGACTTCCACACTGAGTCACTCCGCTGCTCAGAGGCTGGGTTATGTCAAATAGTCAGGCTTATAATGATTAATAGTTTACTGGAAATGTATTTGCTAAAACTTAAGGTTATTGAATGATTACTACATATTATGTTGAAATTGTATGGAATTATCAAATCTGGTTATTAGTATCTATATGCCACATTTTAAATATCGTGATTATTTAGTTTAAATGAATTATGGTGTTAAAATTGTAGGTTGAGTTTAAATTACTTGGAGGCTTAACTAAGGCTTGTTTAGGATTTGGCCGGTTTACTCGCAAGTCTCGAACTCCGGTAGTGATCGGGGGAAGAGGCCATTACAATTAGGCCTTTTTAAATTGACGAAAATCTATCTTTGTGGCATTGTGGAGGTCGAGAGTGAAGACACTAGTTTGTTGATAGTCAATTTGTTGAGCCTCAAGCCTTATGATAAGAAAGGATGAAGAGCTTGAAAAGAAAGTCTAGCTAAAGACCATAAACAAAGTGCTGTTTAAAAGGCAACCCAAGTTTTCTACACTTTGATAATTTTGGCCTATTCAAATGTTTTAATGGAATTCTATTTTTAGTTTTTGTTGTATTTTAATTCTTGTTTGCTAATTTTATTGTCTTTTTCTTGTTTTTGCAAGTTAGTTTTGTATGACTTTGAATAAATAATAATAATAATAAAGTTAGCGTCACGGAGGAGGAGGATGACTTATGATGTCATTTGCAAGCATAAGGGAGTATTCTCTTTCTTGCTTTTAAGAACATTGGGGACAATGTTCACTTTAAGTTTGAGGGAGGACTTTTTATGCTTTCTTTTAGTATATTGCATATATATTTTAAATTAGGATAGGAGTGTCTTGAAACTTATAGGTAGAGTACTACATTATGAAATTGATTTACCTATCCTATGGTGAAACCTAGCTGTCTTGTTATTCTTGTCACTTTTAGTAAAACATAAATATAGTTGAAATGGTAAGTTGAAGTTTGATGTGTAGTATTATTGTTGGATGAAAATTCCTCAATTGAGCACCTTATTTATTATATTGAGTCATTGTGTACATTTAGTGAATGATTATGTGAATGTAAATTTTTAGACCATGTTTGGAATTTTAGAATTTGTTTGATCCATCTTAAGGTGAAATTATAGGCTACACTTAGTTAGGGAAATGACTTAAGATCAATTGAGCCTTTCAAGCCAACCCAATTAAATTTTATCCCTATTATACCTTTTTTAAGCTACAAATTCGTATCCTTTCGCTTCGCCTCCCACATAAGTAGCCTACCTTCTAAATAATTTTCCAATTCTACAACCCTCACTCCTAAGCATGTACATTGTTTTAGTAAACATATGTTGAAGTATTTGATGAACAGATAGAAAAGATGAAGTGGAGAAAAATTCAAAATTCAATGTAAAGTGTTCATGCCACTGTCATTGAAAGAAATAATTTTAAGGGTGTTGTTTTGAAAATATTCAAAATATTCAAAAAAAAATGCTTGTTGACTGAAAAGTGAAGGGAAAGAAAAAGGTGTACTAGGTGAAGAGAAGTAAGGCTATTTAGGTTTTGAATAATTATATGCTTAGGGTGATTTAAGCCTTATTATATACTATATCCTACCCTTACCCTAGCCCAATATTATAAGCTGAATAAAGTCCTAACGATCTATAACACCCCTAAATTTCAATATAAACTAAGTTAAATAATAATGATTTTGAGAATTTATGATATCATTAAGGCCTTTGATGGTATGTTAAATGAGCTAAGTATATAAAGCCTATATTATGACACTTAGGCTATTTTTATGAGAAATGATAAATGAATCCTATAGCTTAAGGCCCTGATTTGAATTTGATGTGTTATTTGGGGATATATGTGTATAGATTAGAGTTATATGAATTATTTGAATTGTGATATCAAGAAGGAATGGTTTTTGTCAGTTAAAATTCTACTACGCAAGTATACGTATCGAATAGATAGTATA